>NW_026881894.1:0-37086 GCF_032173495.1 Musca vetustissima
GAAATCCATTAGACCGGTGGAACGATCGAATTTTACAGGCATGTCGTAACATCGTCCAGGAGCTAAAAATTAAACCATTCACACAAAGCTGGATTCAAAAATAAGCTCAATGGTTGGGTGCCTCACCAATACCAATACCGTAATTTCAGAGCACTATCTTAAAGATTGGGCTATCGTTATGTGAATTATACATCAACAATATTGCTATGCAAGACAACGTTTGCCGGGCCGGCAATGTTGAATGTTGAAGTGTTCGTGGATCTTCAGGGAAGGTTTAAAAGGTAAGAAAAATTTGAAAATCGCGAAAAATTTGCAAAAAATATTTTGAAGCATATTTGCATTTCCGCGAATTTAGTATCGAGCTATATGGATAGCACCACGTCGTAGTTGTTATTTTGAGGTATTTTGAGCGAAAATTGGTAGCGTATCATTCCTTTAAGCCTACATTTGTCATTTATTAACATTTTTCAAAATATTTAATTTTTTTTAAATTGGATTGACATTGTATTGAAACATTTTTTTGGGAGAATACAAAAAATAATTGAGAAGTATATTATTGAATGCACACGCGATCATTGTATGTACACGTTTTCCATAGAATACAGGTACATTTTGGGACCAATGCAAGGATGGAAAATCAGAAGACATTCTGAATCGAGTTCGTGGCCATTCAGGATATTCGGATTCTAAGATCCATGCCCTAGATTAATATGTTTGAAAATAATAATATGAACATGTTCTTCCTTAAAGTAAATGAAATGTTGATATGCAACGGGAAATATGAAATCAGGTGGTTAAATGCCTAATCGTTTTTCAATATCTTTGAACTTATAAACAGACCACGTCGCATATATCCCATACCAAAAATGTGTATCACAGAGAAAACTAATATACGAGATATTTTCTTTGCAAAAATCTATCATTAAGTTCAGCTGTAAAGAGAACAACCGACAAAAAAAAAACAGCAAAATTAGAAAAATACCATAATATCTAATTTGATGGTTGTACCAAAACCTCCATCCAATGTTACCTATTCGTATTGAACATGCCAACTACCGATAACACTCAGGTTGGAAAACGGGAGTAAGAACCTTTAGATATAGTGCATAACTTCTGGGATGATGTTATGCCAAATTATAGCCAACTCTATGAGAAGATTAGGTCAATGTCTTGAAAATGGGGCGAGACCTGTATGTATTGCTATATCAAAACTTGGACCTAAATAGGTAATTTTTCGCAGAAATGTGTCTCACCTCCAACATCCCGGAATGACATATTTTAGCTACTACAATGGGAATGGAGATATATACATTTTTGGTAGGAATATTTGACAGCATATGAGAAATTATTGGGGTTACCATTATATGGGTGCTCCCCGGAAACTTGGATCAATATTGATAATTCTTTGTAAGGAGATTTTGTACTCACTGATCATTTAAAATATAAAATTACAGCTAATTGAAACACGTGTCCAAACCCCCCAAAATACAAAGGAGTGGACCAATATTGACATTTAATATTAATTTTAAGTAGGATTCATGCTACCAAATAAAGCAACCAATTACAGCTGATTAGGTTGAAACACGTGCCCAAATATGGAGGATTTTCCGAAGCTTGCATAATTTTTTAAGGAACATTTTCTACTCAATGATCATCCAATATATAAAATTAAATGAAGGGATTACCTGGATACTTGCCAATATTGATAATTTTAAGTACAGATATTCTGTTGTAAACCGTGCCCAAGATCTTCAATATATGGAATGTTTGTTGCTACCGTTATATGGGCAGTACTCCGAAATATGTGCCAATATTGATAATATTTGGTACGGATATTTTCTGTTCAATTACAACCCATTCTGTTGAAAAATCGTCAAAACTTCTCATATTGCGAGGTACGGTTATATGGCTACCCTAAATAGTGAACCTAGGAGTAGTAGCAATGTATGTGCAAATTTCAGAGCACTATCTCAAATCATGGAGGGTAGAAAAAGCTAACTTATTATTGGCCTATCGTTATGTGAATTATATATCAACAATATTGCTATGCAAGACAACGTTTGCCGGGCCCGCTAGTAGATTATATTTTTAACAATGCGGCGTACCGAATAGCATGTATCAATTTTACTATAAATCGTTATCCATAAATTTTCTCCATGTTACGCAGACGACTCTAAATCTGCTCAAATGAAATTAAAGTAAGGATAGGTTGGAGAAAGATATGTACAATATACCCAAAGTGGTGAAGGGTATCATATAGTCGGCCCAGTCCGAGTTTACTACTTTCCTTACTGGTTATTTTAGTTTCAAGTACCTGTCAGTATACCTATGGTGGAGGGTACACAAAATTCGTCCCGGCCAAACTTATCATTTTTGTACTTGTTATTTGTTATATTTTATATATAAACTTAAATATATATTACCATGATGATCGGATAATAATTTAACTGTAAATATTTATGCATAACTCTCATATCCGAGAACCGATTTTATGAACTTTTACGGAAACATTTGCTGATATGTTCGGCCGATGGTTTTAGATTTCGGGACTGACCACATATTTTTAGAAATTTTATTGTAAGTTCGGTTAAAGGATCAACTAAATTTAAACAATATAGAGTGTCGTACTATTTATTCTCTTTATACATTTGTTGATCTTAAATACTTTTATATATCGGTAGTGCTAAAATTCGGGACTATTACATATTGACTAAATATATTTAGAAAAGTTAGTTTACTGTAAGATCGACAGAAGGCTCAATTAATTTGAAATAATGTAGAAAAGCGAAATATTACTTCGCTATCACTGATTAAAAGTTTCTTAAATATCCAATAAATACAACTTCATACAATTATCCAAAATTTAATTCACATAATTATACAGTATTTTATGTAATCACTCATCTCCGTTTCATGGTATGATATGCATAAAAGTAATATGCATTTTAATGAAGACACATTTCCAATATTATGTCATTACAACTTTAATTGTCACACAATATTCTGTGTTACACACGCATTCATAAAATGAAAAAAACAAAAACAGAATGCAAATATTCTGCAAACGAACACGACGACCTTAAAAAACAAACATCATCCTATGCTAACATCATTTTCACAGAATTATGTATGAATTACAATACTAATCTCATTGAAGTTTGCAACTTTGTTTAAAGTCAAATATTCTGAACCGTATCATTAAACTTTACCCCAAAATGTAGGAGGACGACGATGAATATGTACATTTGTGAGTTGCTTTATACAAAAAACCCCCCTGTGTGTATGTGTATATTTAAATCCCCTAAAACTGCTAATGCCAAACATGTAGACTGTATGCATGGGAACTTTACAAAAAAAAAAAAAAAAAAACACAAAAAATTACATGAAAGTATCATTTGTGGATGAAATTTAAGTAAAAAATAAGTACAAATGTAAACCAGAATCATTGCACATTGATGCCATAGGAAATGAAATGTTTTGTATTAAAAAACAAAAACAACAAGAAAACTATCCAAAAAATTCTGATTTAATGATTCACATAGAAAATCGAGACACGTGTTCTAGTGCACGTATACGTGCTAGGGAATTGAGATTCGAACATTTATACGCCACATGCCATGAAGGGCATTGAAGTAGCTAAGGAAAAACTTTAAAATGTGCTATGTCACATGAATTGTATAGCTTCATAAATTGTAATACTATTTTGAGATTCAATCACAGGAGAGAAGTTATAATTGATTTAAAATTGTATACAACATTTCCAAAAGTTCTTTTTAATTCTGCATACATTTTAATTCTACATTTTATGATATTATTTCATTGTTAGAATTACGAAAAGGGAAAAAGGCGTTAAGTTTGGCCGAGCTGAAAATTGGATACCCTCAACCATAGGTATAGTTACAGGTACTTGAAATAAAACCAGTAAGGAAAGTAGTAAAGTCGGACTTGGCCGACTACTTTTGGTACCACTTTGGGTATATTCAACATATATATCCTAAAAGACGTCGATTTTTCGAAGGAAAATTGGCATGAAATTGAACGAACTTAAATATTTGATCTTTATATATATCTGAACCGACTAACATTAATCCCTACACATGTCATTCTGCTACCTATGCTAAATTTTGTAAGCCGATTTAAAGCATACTCGGTATGCTGCACTGTTTATGGTTTAATCTCAATCAGACACTCATTGATTATTTGGTGTAGAATTAACATGAATAAGTCGAAATTATATATAGAAGCTATGCTATATCTATATCTGAACCGATTTCAAGGAAACTTATCAGTTATTAATTTATATTAACTTCAGTACGTTGTGTCAATCGGCCTAGCTATGGATATTTAGTGCCTAAAATCGAGCGAAACTTTATATGGGAGCTATATCTAAATCTGAACCGATTTTCACAAAACTTAGCACAAGCCTTTCTAGACTTAATTTAGTGAACTATGTCAAAATTCATGCAAATCCAAAGATTTTCTGGGACTTTGGTGCACAATTTACCTAAAATCGGGCAAAACTATATCTGAGAGCTATATATAAATCTGAACCGATTTTCACGAAACGTAGTACACATCATTCTAGACTTAATTCAGGACGCTATGCCAAAATTCGTGCAAATCGAAAGATTTTGAGAGACTTAGGTGCACCATTTACCAAAAATCGGGCAAAAATATATATAGGAGCTATATCTAAATCTGAACCGATTTTCACAAAACTTAGCACAGGTCCTTCTTGACTTAATCCAGTACGCCATACCAAAATTCGTACAAATCGAACAAATGTGGACCTATACTGATTATTCTACAAACCGAATTATGTAAAATATTTAGGTCTTTAGTGAAAATATTTATAGAAGCGAAAATATATATAGGAGCTATATGTAAATCTGAACAGATTTCAAGCAAACTTGATACACGTTAGTTTATACTTACTTCAGTACATTGTGTGCCAAAGGTCCAAATTTTGGGACTTTAGTGCACAATTTTCATTAAATCGCACAAAAATATATAATATCGAAATATCTAAATCTGAACCGATTTTCAAGAAACTTAGAGCACATCATTCTGGACTTAATTCAGTGCGCTACGCCTAATTTTGTGTAAAGCGAAAGATTTAAATCGGACGAATATATATGGGATCTATATCTAAATCCGATCCTCTGTAGTACCCAAAAACAAACCAATGTACTGAATTTCAGCTAATTCGGTCCAAAATACCGAAAATTGGGGGCACCATTATGTTTAAACGCTGACCGATATACCCCATCTTCGAATACAAACAGAAAACAGCCCACAGATATCCCACACAATCTCGTCGAAAATAAAAGTTAAAACGTGTATTCGGCCTTTTAAGTGCATCTACACGTATGAGTATTAAATTTTAAATTCAACTACTTATACGCCCACGTGAACGCGTGTTATTCTCAGTCGTTTTAAGTTTTCAATAAAAAAAGTCCCATCATTAATTTGTATGCTCACATTCGAAATATCAAATGTTTTTATTGGCAAATGAAATACGAAATAAATTATCTGTTCGGAACACATGTAAGTTGGTTGTGGTTTTCAAGTTCAAAAACTTCAAGAGTCCAACCAATTGTGGCCTAGTTAACAATATTTTTGGCAATCATAAACACATGCTACTGATTTCATAAATGCTTGACGCAGTGGCATCTGTTTTCGTAAGTGTCTTTGTACGTTTGAGTGTGGTTGCTGCTACCATCATATAGACTCAAAATGGAACCCTAATGAACATTTAAGTTATCTTCCACTTGGCTAATTTGCCCTTAGGTTGTACAAAACATCGTTTTCGAACATGTTGGCCTGTATCATTGCAAATGTTCCATAGACTGTATAAGATGACACATGTAAATGCATGTCATGTTTCTGACATGCGGAATATCAAAACTGTGAAATGTGGTAAACATACGGCGATGATGAAATGCAAAATTGTGTAACTAATATAAATGGAATTAACATAAACATAGATCAATAATAAAAACAGTAAGGAAAGTAGTAAAGTAGGACGGGCCGACTATATGAAACCCTTCAACACTATGGGTTTATTAAACAGGACTATTATCATCAAATTGGATGAAATAAAATATATGATATTTATCTAAATGTTAAACGACCTAGATCTATCCATAAACATGCCATTCGTTTGTCACAATGGGACAAAAGTATGTAAATCGACTTCAAACAAATATCAATAGGTCATCCATCCATGCCACACATCATTCTGCATTAAATGCAGTACACTATACATCATAAGAACTTTGGTACATTATTTACATTAAATCGGACGAAAATATATATATCTAGATCTGAACCGATTCATTCCCGCATCAATTCAGTACGCTATGCCAAATTTCGTGCAAATCAAAAATATATGTGGACTTTGGTGCACCATTTACATGAAATGGGACGAAACTATATATAGGAGCTATGTCTAAATCTAAACAGATTTTCACGAAACTCAGCACACATCATTCCAGCATTAATTCAGAACGCTATGCCAAATTTCGTACAAATCGAAAAATATATGCGGACTTTGGTGCACCATGTACATGAAATCGGACGAAACTATATATGGGAGCTATAGCTAAATCTCGACCGATTTTCACGAAACTTGGCAGACATCACTCTAGGCTCAATTCAGTACGCTATGCCAAATTTCGTGCAAATCAAAAATATTTGTGGACTTTGGTGCATCATTTACATGAAATGGGACGAAACTATATATAGGAGCTATATCTAAATCTAAACCGATTTTCACGAAACTCAGCACACATCATTCCAGCATCAATTCAGTATGCTATGCCAAATTTCGTACAAATCGAAAAATATATGTGGACTTTGGTGCACCATTTACCTGAAATCGGACGAAACTATATATGGCAGCTATATCTAAATCTGGACCGATTTTCTCGAAACTTGGCAGACATCACTCTAGGCTCAATTCAGTACGTTATGTTAAATTTCGAGCACATCGAAAGATATATAGGGACTTTGAAGCACTATTAACATGAAATCGGACGAAACTATATATGGGAGCTATATCTAAATCTGGACCGATTTTCTCGAAACTTGGCGGACATCATTCTAGGCTCAAATTAGTACGTTATGCCAAATTTCTTGCAAATCGAAAGATATATAGGGATATTGGTGCACCATTTACATGAAATCGTTCGAAACTATATATGGGAGCTATATCTAAATCTGAACCGATTTTTCCCAATTTCAATAGGGTTCGTCCTTGGGCCAAACAAATGGGACAAATTGATCCTAATCGGATTATAAATGCGACCTGTACTTTGTTTACAATTTAACACCAACAGACGGACGGACGGACATGCATAAATCGACTGAGAAAGTGATTCTATGCATATTCTCAAACGGAACTATGGGTCTATCTCGATTCCGTTTGGTGCACCATTTACATGAAATCGTTCGAAACTATATATGGGAGCTATATCTAAATCTGAACCGATTTTTCCCAATTTCAATAGGGTTCGTCCTTGGGCCAAACAAATGAGCCAAATGCATCCAAATAGGATTATAAATGCGACCTGTACTTTGTTTACAATTTAACACCAACAGACGGACGGACGGACATGCATAAATCGGCTCAGAAAGCGATTCTATGCATATTCTCAAAAGGAACTATGGGTCTATCTCGATTCCGTTTCCCTGTTACAAACATATGCACAAAGACATAATGCCCTGTACCACAGTGTGGTGAAGGGTATAAAAACCAGTGAGCAGAAAATTGTCCTTGACCCTAACTGCAGCTTCATGGAAGAAGTGTGGTAATGGGTTACTAAATAATATATGAATACGTAAGCACCTATAAATATTTACGTGTAACTCCCACATCCGAATACATTGGCATCAATTTAAAGGATATAGTAGTAGTAAATATATACACTATAGAATACAAATTTTGTCATTTTTCACACAAAAGTCAGGGTCCATTTGACCCGCTGAATATTAACAGATCTTTATCAAAACAGGCATGCTTATTCTTTGATCCCCCTGATCTCCATGCAACAATTCGCGGTGTTTGGTCCATAATTGCAGCCTCTGGAGCGACCAGAAAAACCGACAAAAATTACGTTTTTGGTCCATTTCATACCCTAAATATTAACAAATCTTTACCATAAAACAATTAAGGGTCTACATTGGCCAGATCCCATCCTACATTCAAAATTTTCTGAAGATTGGTCCATAACTGTGGCCTGTATCGTGTTTACAAATTATAATGGAGGGACGGACGGACACACATGTCTAGATAGACTCAGCTAGTCGAAGGTGGGTGTAAGTCCAATATTTCGCGGCGTTACAAACATTTGGGGCTGCACAAAGCTATAATACCCTGACAACACAGTTGTATAACAATACACGTTATAGAGTTTACATTATTTTAAATGCCTGTAATTAAATATAAATAAAATATTTGCCCGATTGTGCAAAATTTTGCACAGCGCACTGAATTAGGCCCATATTTATGTATGCGAAGTGTTGTTAAAATCGGTTCAGGTTTAGACATATCTCCCATATATAGATTCGTCCGATTTTTTGTGAATGGTACACCAAACTTCCAATATTTGTCCGATTTGGAACAAAATGTTGCACAGAGTACTGAATTAGTTTCAGATTGATTTCTGCGAAGTTTTTTTTTTAATCGGTTCAGATTAACACATAGCTCCCATATATAGATTTGTCCGATTTTTTGTGAATGAAGCACCAAACTCCCAATATGTGTCCGATTGTGACAAAATTTTGCACAGAGTACTGAATTAGTTTCAGATTGATTTCTGCGAAGTTTTGTTAAAATCGGTTCAGATTTTGATATAGCTCCCATATATAGTTTCGTCCGATTTTTTGTGAGTGATACAACAAACTCCCAATATTTGACCCATTGGGACAAAATTTTGCACAGATTACTGCATTAGGTCCAGACTGATGTCTGTGAAGTTTTGTTAAAATCAGTTCAAATTTAGATATGACTCCCATATATAGTTTCGTCCGATTTGTTGTGAATAATACACCAAACCCCCATATTGGTCCGATTGGAACAAAAATTTTTAGCTGTATGATTTTACTCAATTTCATACGAGTGGTACACCAAAGAATCCAAGTCTGCCCGTTTGACATGCAATTTTTCATTGATTTCAGAATGGTATGTGTATGGGATTTTTTCAATTGTTTCAAATATCTATCTAGATTGCATATTTAATTTCACCCGATTCCATCTCAGTGGTCCTCCAAAGATTCTATATCTGTTCTATACACAGGATATTGTAGATATTAACAGTTCTTGTAGGTACCCAAAGTGGTGAAGCGAATCATATAGACGGCCCCGTAAATTTATGCATATCAGGCCGCATTTATGATCCGAGTGGGATGACATTTGGCACAAGGAGGAACCTTATTAGAGCAAATTGGTTCAGATTTAGATATAGCTCGCATATCTATTTTCGTCTGATTTAGGTAAATAGTGCACTAAACTCCCAATATTGGTCCGATTGAAACAAAATTTTGCACAGAGTACTGAATTAGATCCTGATTGAGGTATGCGAATCGGTTTAGATTTAGATATAGCTCCCATTTTATGTAAATGGAGCACCACACTGCCAATATTTGCCCGATGGAGACAACGTTTTGTTCAAAGAACTGATTAGGTCCAGATTGATGTATGCGAAATTTTGTTGGAATAGGTTCAGGTTTAGATATAGCTTCCATATATTTTTCATCCGATTTCACATAATGTTTCAAGTAAAGTTTGTCCGATTAAGATGAATTAGTTCAAAACGTACGTAGTAGAGCCTAGAATAATGTGTATTAGATTTTGTGTTGAGATACATAACGCACTGTGAGCAACTTCATGGAATGTGTATTTTTATACTCTCCACCACAGTATGGAGGGTATAATAGTTTTGTTTTTCCGTTTGTAACTCATCGAAATAATCATTTCCGACCCTATAAAGTATATATATTCTTGATCAGCGTAAAATTCTAAGACGATCTAATCGCGTTGAGATAGATCGCCAAAATTTTGCATAGAGTCGTCGTCGTTTTTCAACCGAATTCGCTGAAATTTTGTACATTTGGTTTTTATTGGGTGTAAAATATCTCCACCAAAAATTATAAATATAGGTCCAATTTTTCTGGTAGTCCCCATATAAGGGTACACCCAATTTTCGCTATTTTGGGGTTTTTGAGCGCGTTTTTCAACCGAATTCGCTGAAATTTGGTATTTTTTAGTCATATATGGTAACAAATTTCCCTACAAAAAATTATTAATATGCATCCTCTTTTTGGGGTAGTCCCTATATAACCCACTTTTTATATTAATATCGTTATGCAATTTGTTCCGCGTTTTGGGTTTGGTTCTAAGACTCTGTTGTAATCATATAACCTTCGGAGGATATCGAGATAAAAAACTAGAACGTAAGGTTCGATAATTTATCTATATATATAAAATAGAAAAAAATTTGTTTGTTTGTATGTTACCGATAGACGCAAAAACCGCTGAACAGATCTTAATGAGATTCACACTGTATGTCGAGGCATGCCCTGAAAGTAACATAGGCTATATAAACTTTTAAAATTCCGCGTGGATGCAGAGTTATAGCATCAATAGTAAACATACCTCAAAATTTCTGAACATGTAATATGCGTATATCTTAAGAACCGTTACATGTACCGTCTTTAAAATTTGTCTGAATGACGTAGGTGTTAATACACATCATCCATACAAAATTGTGCGTGGAACGATTGTGGGATTGTGGATTGTGTAAATAATTTACATGAAGTAAATAAAAAATGTTTCTTCTAGACTCAAAAACCGTTAAACCGATTTTACTGAGATTTTCACCGTATGTCGTACCATCCCAGGGAAATAACATAGACTATACACACATTAAAAATTCCGCGTGGATATAGAGTTATAGGATCGATTTCAATTTTAGATTTTGTTTTGTTTTTAGGTTTCAAAAATTTTACATCTATTAGAGAAAACGCATATTAATTCTATAAAAGTATGTATCAACAGTATAAGTGAGATATACAAATGCAAAAAGGCGGATTCTGGATAAAAAGTTATAAGATTCAAAAATCTCTGGTGGATTATCATCACAGCTGACTTGAAATGATTATGAGTAACTTAATAGTCACTCCATCTTCGGAATTGGTAAGTCCAATTATAAATCTAGGTTCTGTAAAAATATAAAACCCTTTTTTGGCAATAAAACAAAGATACAAAATTTCAAGCTAGCAAGGATTATGCAGCAAGGATCTTTGTGATATTAATCGGAGCGAGAAAGGGATCCAAACCATATTATGGGCAAACCGCTGAAAATACAGAAATAAAAGTAGGTGGTAATGGGAATGAAAGGTACTGCAGTAGGTTTTGCAGAAGAGTAAATTCCATCAAATGGTAGGTTCTTTAAAAAAACATTGAATTTACGTGGACTACCCTATGTTAATACTTAAGTAGGGGCAGCGAAGCGCCACGGGTTCAGCTAGTGAACTATATATGAACTATAACCCGTATTTAGACCGACCCCCTATGTGGGAGGTACCAGAAGGAGTGGACCGATATTCCCCATCTTCGAACATGAACTAACATTGGAAGAAATAATAAGATGGTCAAAGTTTGGATGAAATCAAAATTTTCTCAAACAAATTTGGTCCAAAGAAACATGGAGGGTATCCAAAGTTCGGCCCGGCCGAACTTAACGCCTTTTCACTTGTTTTATTTTATTTTAGTTAAAAATATATATGTACTTCACACAGTTAATTTCATCCGATTCCAATTCAATGGTTCCCCAAAGATTCTATGTCTATTCTATCTACAGGATATTGTACATATGAGCATCTCTTGTATGTATCCGAAGAGGTGAAGGGTATAATATAGTCGGCCTCGTCCGACTTTTGAACTTTCCTTTGGAAAGTCGCGATTTTTCAGCCGCAAACTGTCGCAGAAGGGTTTTCTTATCATTTAAGTCTTCAAGTGCTTATGTATTATGTTACAAGTGTTCAATGTAATGAACGTCCATTTACTAGCCGGTTGAAAATCACAAAAATCGAAATTCAGAAAATGCACAAATCCCTCCTTTTCTAAAAGGTTCTTAACATTTGTGCAATTTTTCTCATTTTACCACATATTCTTATTTGTATTTGATCAAACGGCCTTCAGTTGTTTCGTTATTGAAAAGCACCCGTTATGTTCCATGATCCTTTTATCCTTGGTTAACGTTATTATCGTAAACAAGAACTGTTCTTCTCTCCCATTACTTTAGAGACCAACACAACAAATTTCATCTCCTTTTCGGATAACTTGTGGAACATGAATTGCCGTCAAACGAACCGTCCAACCAAAAAAAAAAACAATTTTAATTTTTGGATAAAGTATTGTTGCAGGATATTTGCTAATTCGTAAGATGTTTAGACATGTTATGCATGAAACTGCATACCATTTTCATTTACTACACTAAATTTGTGCCATGCTTGCTGCTGCTTCTTCCATATTGTTTCATGGGTTTTGATTTCGTTATGTCTGCTAGTTGGTAGTATTTGTTTTGTTGTTTTTGTTTTTGGTTACTGTGTTGTTTATTTTAAAAATTTTCCAGAGGGTAAAAATGTTTTCCAACACACTCGAAATTTTACGTCAGGATATGAGGCAATAAATATGAATAATTTGTTGTTTTAATGCATGTCTTTAGAAATTACATCTCAAGCCCTAAAAATACCTAAAAAAGTCGAAACCCATTTTTACATTTTATGTACTAAAATTAGTTAAGCCAGTTATGCTCCTCTTACAACCATTGCGTTCATATATATTCAATTTCAAATTAACAAACTATTTTTCGTGAGTTATCCCTTAAATTCCACACTCGTATGTACGAGTATGCTGTTAAAAATGCATAGCGAAGACCTTGCATAGTTTTTATACCGTACACTTGACTCTTTCGGTTAGAGTAGTTATGGTACTTTCACTTTGTCGATTTACTACTTAATTACTTATATGAAAATTTAATATGGAAATGGCCGTTGTAAATGTTAAAAATTTATTAAGAACACACACAGATTTTTTTTGCTAGTATAATTCAATTTGTGGAAGCGAGAGAGTAATGGAAAACAGAATTTCACGTACACAGTATTGTTAAGCTACCATTTGGAAACTGGAGGGAGAAAAATTGTTGGACTTGTTATAAATGTATAATTTGGGAGATTTTATGACTTTCTTTAGGGGGTATGAACTCTCAGAATGGTGATGGGAAATCCGAAATTAGATTTCCTTAATGTTCATTTTGGCGAAGATATAGATCATTCTATTACAAATAACACTGGTGACAAAATAGTTCTCATGGCCAGAGGGAGGAAAATTTCCTATGGGGATTAAATTTCGAGCACATTTTAGATGAAATTACCAGAATTTACTTACACTCCATTAAAGCTGCGCTGTGCATATCGAACGAAAATATATATTGGAGCTATATCTAAATCTAAACCGATTTTAAAAAGCCCTCATACACGCCATTTTAGAATCAATTTGTAACGCTCTACAAAATTTTGTCTTAATCATACAAACATTGAGATTTTGGTCCACTATTCTAAGGACGTCCTGAGTTTTCCCCAATAAATCTAATATCTGCAAAGATATGGGATATATCTAATTTCGTTACTAGGAAAATTACATTAAGAACTTTCCACTGATAGTCGTAATATCGTTTAGAAGGAGTGATTAAGTAAACAGGCAAAAAGTGTCAGTCGGTTTTCCCGATAGAATTATACCCTCGAAATCTGAAAATTCCAACGGTGTTAGAAAGAGTACATTTCTCGTATGAACTAGGATTATTGACTTCGCTCTAAAATTAACAAAATGGCGGACCTTTGAAAAAATATTTTTGGAAAATCACCGATTTTTTACCAAAACCCAAGTTAAAAACCAGTAAGGAAAGTAGTAAAGTCGGACGGGGCCGACTATATGATACATTTCACCACTATGGGTATATTAAACAGGACTGTTAAAATGAAATTGGATGAAATAAAATATGTGATATTTACATAATGTGAATCTACCTAGATCTATCCATAAAGTATGTAAATTGACTTCAAACAAATATAAATAGGTCATTCGTTGGGGTATGTATGTACTACAAAACGCAACTACGTAATTCTAAGCTCAATTTTGTAAGTTGTGCCAAATTTGATGTCTGACTAACATGAGGACTTTAATGCCCAATTTACATGAAATCGGGCGAAAATATATATATATATATATATCCAAATATTAAGCGATTTCAAAAAACTTGTCACAGGTTAGGTTATATTGGTTCATTGGTGCGTCAATTATATAAAATCAATCTATATTAAAAGGGAGCTATATCTAAATCTGGACCGATTTTCACGAAACTAGGCAGACCTCACTCTAGGCTCAATTCAGTACGTTAAGCCGAATTTCATGCAAATCGAAAGATATAGCGACTTTGGTGCACCATTTACATGAAATCGGACGAAACTATATATGGGAGCTATATAGAAATCTGGACCGATTTTCTCGGAACTTGACAGACATCACTCTAGGCTCAATTCAGTACGTTATGCCAAATTTCGTGCAAATCGAAAGATATATAGGGACTTTGGTGCACCATTTACATGAAATCGGACGAAACTATATATGGGAGCTATATCTAAATCTGGACCGATTTTAATGAAACTTAGCAGACATCATTCCAGACCTAAATGATTGGGCTGTACCAAATTTCGTGCAAATCGAAAGATATATAGGGACCGTTTACATTAAATCGGTTAAATATATATATGGGATCTATATCTAAATCTGAACCGATTTTTCCCAATTTCAATAGGGTTCGTCCTTGGGCCGAATAAGTGACCTTTGCCAAATTTCATCCAATTTTGATCATAACTGCGACCTGTATTTTGTTTACAATTTAACATGGACAGACAGACAGACGGACGGACGGACATGCATAAATCGACTTAGAAAGTGATTCTATGCATATTCTCAAAAGGAACCATGTGTCTATCTCGTTTCCTTTTGCCTGTTACAAACATATGCACAAAGACATAATACCCTGTACCACAGTGTGGTGAAGGGTATAAATAATGAAGATCTTCACCGATTGGCTTTATCCTAATTCATACGATAGCTATACACTCACAGAGAAACGTGTAAAAATTTGGAATCGATTGGGTTATTAGTTTTTGAGTTATCGTGCCCGCCATTCGCAAAAGAGAAAAACGCGTTTAAAGTTTGAGAAGCCCTTTAGCCGTCACTTGATGCTGACACAATAAATCGGCTATATCTTCAAGAGTTCTTGAGATTTTCACTTGAAATTTTGTAGAGGCATTCGTGAATTAGTGTAGAATGGAATTAAATAAAAAAATGTTTTTTGACCCCGAGAATGGGGGTCCCCTTAATTGAATTTACAAATTTTTAAAAGTAGAAGAATGCAGACAGTTCCCATCTTTGGACTTTATCTACACTTTGTAAAGACAATAGGCGATGCAAAGTTTGTTTCAAAACGGGCATTACTTTCAACTACTACTGAATTTTCATACCCTTCACCACACTGTGGTAAAGGGTATGAATATGTTTGTAACAGGCAAGAGGAAACGAGATAGACACATGGTTCCTTTTGAGAATATGCATAGAATCAGTTTCTGAGTCGATTTATGCATTTCCGTCCGTCTGGGGCGCCAAAGTTCTGATTTGCGTGAAATTTTGCATGGTGTTCTGAATTGAAGCAATAATGATGTATGTCAATTTTCGAGAAAATCGGGTCAGATTTAGGTATAGCAACCATATCTATTTTTGTCAGGTTTAAGGTAAATGTGGCTCCAAAGTCCCTATATATCTTTCGATTTGCACGGAATTTTGCATAGAGTACTGAGTTAGATCCAGAATGATGTGTGCCGCATACAATTTTGTATAATGTACTTATGTTACTATAATTGAATGTTTTGTACGTTGAAGTATTTCTAACAACCTCTTTTTATATATTTGTTCGCTTGTGACAAGTGCATTTTCTTGTTTTTTTTGGTATTTGTACTTACACTAGATGTTTTTGTTATGCATGCTCATGGGGGTTTTCATACCTTTTGAGATGGAAATCTGTCCCTGTCATAGATCATGTGTTAAGAGACAATGACCGGAGGCAATGATCTTCAATCCGGACTAAACATAATCTGGGTCTAATCTAATGACATTTTCTCCTTAATCCATTATTACCATGATGAGTAAGAAAACTATTATAATTCCTGAGTGTTTCCTTGGTATTTATATAAAGTTCTCATAAATAATATTGTCCGATTTCATATAATTGTCACACCAAACATATTGCAAAATAACTTTGATTGATTAAACTCGGTTCATATATTATACGAAATTAAATAGTGCAATATCGAAACAATGGCCCTCGTTTGACAGGATGCATACAACCAAGAATGGCCTCGATCGACAGGATGCATACAACCAAGATCGTTAAAGATTGACGTTGTGAGGAGAGTCCCCCTTCGAAATTGTACTTTTCTTTCTGATTTTTGAATAATAATCGTTCTCTAATAAAAGTTAATCAATCTTTGTCTATTTAATTGTGTCCCTATAAACTACTCTACTCTGGTACGCAAACATGGACTCCCCTTTTATTTTTGACACCTAAAAGTTTAGTGGGAACATAAGTGAATTAAAATGGTTTTTGTTGTCATTTTGAACTAATTCACAAAGTTCGTTTTCCATCAAGTACTGATAAACAAACAAAATACAAAAAGTGACAAAACAGAAAACAACTCAATCTTGAAACATGTTTTTAGTTTCTATCCAAATTTTTGGTTCCTTCATGAGTAAGCGTATATGTATATTTCCCACACTTTTTATCAGCTATCATATGGGGCTTTTCTGTTTTTATTACTGCTACTGTATTATATGACTGCTCGTTTACGAGCAGTCAATTATAGTCTCGTTTGGTTTACATATGTTGTCGGGCATTACATCAGTGTTTGCAATCTATGTCAAACAGCAGCTTGTTGACCCTTGTCAGTTCGGGTTGTATTTTTTGCGACGGTTGTTGATTTCGCTTTTAATTTTTTTTGTAGCACTTACGGTATTACACATTTGCCGTTTCCAGTGGGAAAATTTTTTTATGCGCTCTTGATTTCTGTGGAGGCCAAAGTTGTCAAGGCGGAAACAAAAACGAGTACAACTACATATATGAAGACAAGTGTTCCCTCAATGCGTACATATGTAGAAATACTGCTAATAGCGTGACATACAAAAAACTAATACAAATGTAATATTAATGTACCCAAAGTCATTAGCAATTAATTATAAGAAAAATATTCATCATAATAGGGCCTATTCGTAATTTCATTATATGCTCCACCATTAATATTGACCCAGGTTTCAGGATAGTCATTATATAACGGTAACTCCAATATTTGGTATATTGCAGATTTTTTTTTTACATGTTTAACAACCAACTTGGCAGCAAATGTGTATGTTGGGTTCTCATTGAATATAACATTCCCATATTAAATTGTTATACACTTTACCACGCTGTGCCTGATACAAACGTTGTGCATATGTTAGTTTTGAGAATATGCATAGAATCACTTTCTGAGTCGACTTATGCATGTCCGTCTGTCTGTTCGTCGATGCATTTACAGTACAGGTCGTATTAGTGATCCGATTTGGATGAAATTTGGCACAGTTCACTTATTTGACCCAAGGACGAACCCTATTGAAACTGGGAAAAATCGGTTCAGATTTAGATATAGCTCCCATATATATTTTCGTCCGATGTTGGGTAAATAGTGCACCAATGTCCCTAAATATCCTTCGAATTCCACGATATTTGGCATAGCATTTTGAATTAAGCCTAGAACAATGTGTGTTAAATTTCGTGAAAATCGGTTGAGATTTAGATATAGCTCCCAAATATATTTTCGTCCGATTTTAGGTAGATAGTACATCAAAGTCCCTATATATCTTTCGAATTCCACGATATTTGGCATTTTAGATAAATAGTGCACCAAAGTCCCTATATATTTTTCGATTTGCACGAAATTTGGCACAGCGTAATGAATTAAATCTAGAACGATCTGTGTTAAATTTCGTCAAAATCGGTTCAGATGTAGATATAGCTCCCATATATATTCGTCCGATTTTAGGTAAATAGTGCACCAAAGTCCCTATATATCCTTCGAATTCCACGAAATTTGGCATAGTATTCTTAGCTTAGAACAATGTGTGTTAAATTTCGTGAAAATCGTTTCAAATTTAGATATAGCTTCCACATATATTATCGACCGATTTTAGGTAAATAGTGCACCAAAGCCCCTATATATCCTTCGATTTGCACTAAATTTGGCATAGCGTTCGTGAAAATCGGTTCAGATTTATATATAGCCCCCATATATAATTTCGTCCGATTTTAGGTAAATGGCGCACTAAAGTCCCTATATATCCTTCCATTTGCACGAAATTTGGATTTATAGGTAAGTGAAGAACTCAAAATGTGGCCGAATGGAAAAACATACTGAAATTAGCGTAACCTATCATGTGGCAAGTTTCGATGAAATCGGTTTAGATTTAGATATTTTGCTTTAAATTTATTTACATAATTTTGTCCCATTGTAAGAAGCAACTCTATATCTGACCAAAATTTAGTATAGGTTGCGGAATGACATGTGTAATTTCATCTGTTGAATATACCCAAAGTGGTGAAGGGTATCATATTGTCGGCCCCGTCCGACTTTAGTACTTTCCTTACTGGTTTCGACTGAATTCATGTTAATTGATCACCAAATAATTAATTGAGATTAAATTTTGAAGCTCTCTATGCTGTAGCATAGTGAATAGTTTGATTTAAATCGGATTGATGTACCCAATAAGAACCCATTGTTCTAAATTTTTGCGGATTCTGTTTAAAAGCACACTCAAGCACCTCAAAATATCGTAAATTGGGGAATACCGTTATATGGGAGCTACCAGAAAAAGTGGGCCGATATTTATAATTTTAAGTGGATAAATTTGCTACTCAATAAGAACCCATTGTACCACAGTTCAGCGAATTCGCATTAAGAGCGCCCTCAAGAACCCCAAAATATCAAAATTTAGGGTGTACCCTTAAAGGGGAGCAATGCCTAAGAGTGGGCTGATATAGCTCATCTTCGAGGTTGACCTGATTGCAGACAAAAGACAACTCTATGCAACAATTTGGCTATCTATTTTAATTCGTTTGGAGGCTAGAGTGATTAGAACAGGCAGACTGAAATAGAATTTTAAGCCGATTAAGAATATATACTTTATAGGATCAGAAATGAATTCTCCCTTGAATTATAAACGGAAAACAAACTGAATATACCTTCCATAATATGGTGGAGGGTATAAAAAGGTACTAATGCACCCGTTTATTGACCATAGGATTAAGTCCGCTCACATATAGACACAGATCAAATATTTGTACCCTACACAACTATGTTGTCAGGGTATTATAGCTTTGTGCAGCCCCAAAAGTTTGTAACGACGCGAAATATTGGTCCTAACCCACCTTTATGTATACCGATCGTCATATCCCGACTAGGTGAGTCGATCTAGACATGTGTGTCTGTCCGTCCGTCCATCCGTCTGTCCATTAAAATGTGTAAACCCGATACAGGCCACAGTCATGGACCAATCTTCATGAAATTGTGCATGTAGGATGGGTTCTGGCCAATAAAGACCCCTATTGTTTTTGGAAAAAATCGTTTAACTTTGTCGGTTTTTCTGGTCGCTCCAGAGGCCGCAATTATGGCCCAAACGCCGCGAATTTTTGTATGGAGAAGGAGATCGGGCCAGAGAATAAGCATGCATGTTTTGATAAAGATCGGTCAATATTTAGCGGGTCAATTAGACGTTGACTTTTGCGTGAAAAATGACAACATTTTTATTCTATAGCGCATATATTTACCCCTGAAGAACAAAGACCCAAGTAGTTGATAGAATATCCAAGAGCAGTGGTTCACCTTTAAATTGATACCAATTACATTGTCGTATGTACTCGGATGTGGATGTTACACTTAAATATTTGCAGGTTCTTATTTAAATATCATTTAAAAACGCATTACCACCCTATAGGGCGAAAATATAGCGTTGATCGCTTTGAAATTTTCCATGAGAATACAGGTATGGTCAAGGACAGCGCCTATAATTTCCGCTGATGATCAGATAGTAATATTGGGATAAAGTGGACCGAAAACTTAATATTTTGGGTTTTTTTTTCGAGTTGATATATAGGCCACAATTGAAAGCCGGACATAACAACACAACAAACGGTGAAGGTCAAGAGAGTGCAAATATTGCCCAAGATCAGAATATAGAACCACACAAAGTTAGATTTTCGTGAAAGTTGTGTAGGGTATCATACGGTCGGCCCCGTCCGACTATACTGCTCCGATCACTGATTAATTTAGTCTGATTTCGCGTCAAAGATCCTTCTGTTAGGATCTATTTCCTGAATATAGCCAAGTGGTAAAGGGTATCATATAATCGGCCCCGTCCGATGAGTTTTCAACCGAATTGGCTGTAATTTGGTATTATATATTCACCTTGCCTGCCAAATGTCACTACCAAAAATATCAATATTGATCTCATTTTTATTATAGACCCATAAACCGTAGCCCCACTATTAGATATTTTGAAAACTTCAATCATTTTTTCTCTCGAATTTATCTGTATGTTCAAGGTCCTATGATATCATTGGTTGTACTTGTTGTGTTATAAAGTAGATCGTTTTAGCGCAACTATCTAGACCTTATAATCACTACATATAAAGTTTGGTATTGAAAAGGGGATATATCGGTACTAGTTTTGCTACGTTAGTGCACCCCCGCAATATTCGGTGTCATGTCAACGTTTTCAACCAATCTTAACTGCTTAAAAGTCATTGAGCATCTTAACACCTAATTCGGGATTAGGATTTCATCCTTGTAAGTGGAAACCGAACCGTTTACCTATAAGAGCTTTAATAGGTACCAAGTCAGTTAGCTTTGCTATGGAGACAGGTGAATTGAAAACCACATCAGCAGCTACTTTGGCATACCTTTACTCCCTGTAGTTATCATCATAAAATTGTTCTCTTTTCACTCAGGTCTTTATTTGTGTACTATGGGTACGTAACAATACCTACACATTTTTCCACCATCCATTAGTTATGTTGCCTCTGCATTAAAGTTATCCACACAAATCTAAAGCACATATGGTTCGATGGCTTTCGACCACAAAAAACGACAATCAAAGAACTTGGACAAAAAAATATTTGTTTTTTTCTTGTATTACCGCATATATGTCCTTTGTCCTATTGCGAATTGGCACATTTATTTCAGCTGTCCATTTTCCGTTTCGATTCAACGCTCCCTTACCGCTATATATGTACGTGTTTTGTTTTTTCTTTTTTATTTGATGATTTTTTTTTCGTTTTGCTCTCGGTTGGATTGGATTTTTATAAATGTCTTCATTTCAACGGGCATTTATCATGTACCGTTTTATGTTATGAATATTTTTATATGATTTATATTTCGAATTCGTTGAATGTGCAAACACATTTCGCAACGAACACAAATTCGAGTCATTTGAGATAGACAAAAAATACAACAACAAAAATTTATTATTTCATGCAGCAAATTTTGTACGATATGCATGTCCAGTCGAAGTAAAATATTTATAAGAAACAATTTCTGAACTGTTCCAGTGCTAACAAATCTTCATAGAGAAATAGAGATTTAGATTTAGATAAAACTATTTTTGGGATAGACGACCATCTAAATTAAATAAATTTGATCTCGTAAAATATAGAACTGTTGCTATGAAATGTACAATCAAATTCCAATTATTTTCCTTTGGTAACCTGGACAATAATGTCCTGCCTCTTCGTTGGGCAAATTCGAAGAGTTGTAAAACAAATGTATTATTGAAATTGTATATTGTAGCAGCCACTGTGTAAAGTACATGTAATTTTGTGGAAGGATATGCATATATGGAAATACACACAGGCCGATATGCATGTGACCCAATGGTAAGTCATTATTTAAATAAGTATTTCAAAATACAACCAAAAGTAGTTATTAATATTAGGATGTAACGAGTAAATAAACGTATACATAACCAGTGAGGAAAGTTCAAAAATCGGACGGGCCGGATATATGATACCCTTCACCACTTTGGATACATACAAGAGATGCTCATATGTTCAATATCCTTTAGATAGAATAGACATAGCATCTTTTAAGGGCCATTGAAATGAAATCGGACGAAATTAACTGCACGACGTCGCTTACGTACTTACTTAGCTGGCTTGTAACAGAACGGTTGTTCCATAAAAACGAACCTACTGATGGTTCCCCTAGAAGGGGAAGCCCACGAATTAGATGGAAAGAAATTGGAAATATTTTATAAGCTCGGCTTCTTCTTCTGCGCACGTCCACCAATTTGGAAGACCACGTTCCAAGATGTTGTTTTCTACTTGGTATTTCCATCTAATCGTGGCCTTCCCCTTCTACGAGAACCATCAGTATGCTCGTTTTTATATCCGTTTGGGCTGGGGCATTCTCATTCATTCGCACAACATGGCCTAGCCACCCTAGTCACTGCAGCTCAATACGACTGACTATGTCGATGTCCGCGTATAAATTGCAAAGCTCGTGGTTCATTCGACGCCGATATTCACCGTCGAAGCAGATTGGCTCGTAGATATTTCGGAGAATTTTTCGTTCAAACATCCCAAGAGCTGCCTCAACTGCTTGCGCAAGTTTTGTAGTTCTCAAGTTCCACAGTTGGTCCGAGTCTACTGGACGTCTTGCGCGTTGATACCAAACTGTCACCTTGTCTGAATCCTTGTTCGGTGTTGAAGGGCTCCGCTGACCTTGTGCCACTTAAAGTTATCATGTATAGCCGTATTAATTTTGCAGGAATGCCGAACGTAGACATGGCTTTAAACACCTATGAACGGATGGGGCTGTCGAATGCGGCTCAACAGTCGACAACTAGGTGGTATGTGTCGATGAGTTTTTCGTGTTTTTTTTTCCAGGATTTGGCACACAGTGAAAATCTGGTCAATGGCGGATTTGCCAGGTCTGAAGCCGCATTGGTATGGTCCTATGATGTCATTGACCAATGGCTTCAGTCGTTCACACAGCACACTGGATAGCACTTTATATGCGATGGGAAGGAGACTTATTCTTCTATAGTTGGCACATATCGTCTTGGCTCCGTTTTTGTGCACGGGGCACAGGATGTTGAGGTTCCAATCATTGGGCATGCATTCCTCTAGCCAAATTGTACCAATTAGCTGGTGCATGCTCCTGACCAGCATCTGGCCACCAGTCCTGAATAGGTCGGCTGGTAACCCATCGGCACCTTTATGACCTCATATCGGCTAGGTGGTATACACTCTATACCATCATCTCTTATTGGTTCTGGGGTATCTTCTTCAACGCCGCTATTTGATATTGCAAGCTTCTCAAAGTGCTCCTTCCAGATCCTCAACACGCTGTCTGTATCTGTATCTGTCACCAGGTTTCCTTCTTCATCTCTACAGGAGGATGTGCCTGAACCAAAGCCTTCGGTTTGGTGTTTTACTCGTTGGTAAAATTTCCGGACTTCATTCTGACTCCTGTACATCTCGATTTGCTCACGCTCACGTTTTTTTGTTCTTTCTTCCTTTTTTCTGAAAACACGTTTCTCCTCTCTCCTTTTCTCCCGATAATTCTCCATCACGTTACGTGTTGCTACTGTCTGCAGGGTTGCCCTATACGCTGCGTTTTTCACATCAATAACATTACGACGCTCCTGATCGTGCCATGGGTTTCTTGGTGGTGGTTTTTGGTACCCAAGTGTTGCTTTTGCTGCAGTTTGTAGGGAGTGGGCAATTCTTTGCCATTGTGCTTCTATACTATTATCGAGACAAAAAGTGTTTTCTTCAAGCAGATGGGTAAGTTGAGCGGAGTAGGCCTCGGCTACCTGTTGTGTTTGCAGCTTTTCGACGTCGAGTTTCCATGTTGTGTTAGATCGCACCTTTGCTGCTACATTAAGTCGGGTGCGTACCTTGGCTGCCACAAGGTAATGGTCCAAATCGATATTCGCTCCTCGGATCGATCGGACGTCTAAAACACTGGATGAATGCCTTCCGTCTATCACAACATGATCAATTTGATTTCTCATTGCTTGATCAGGAGAGATCCAGGTAGCCTTGTGTATTTCGGTATGCTTGAATCTGGTGCTGCTAACTATCATGTTTTTTCCTGCCGTCAATCAACCTCATGCCGTTGTCGGATGTTTCTTCATGAAGGCTGAATTTTCCGACGGTGGGGCCAAAGATATTTTCCCTTCAGATTTTTGAATTAAAATCTCCTAGCAGGATTTTGATGTCATGGCCAGGACAGCGATCGTATGCTGTTTATAAGCTCTCGTAAGATATGTCTTTGGTCTGTTCTTCTTTATCTTCGGTCGGAGTATGGGCGCAAATGAGTCTAATGTAGAAGAACTTCGCTTTTATACGGATTATAGCAATTCGCTCATCTATTGGAGTGAATCTGGAGACGAGGTCTTTTAGTCTTCTGTTAACCATAAATCCGCAGCCAAATTCATGTCTCGTTTCATGGCTGCTACAATACAGGGCGTAATTGTCTGATTTACTTACGCCTGTCACTTTCCATCGCATTTCCTGTAAGACAATAATATCGGCTTGGTACTTCTTGAGTACATCCGCCAAAGCGAACACTGCGCCTGTTCTGTACAACGTGCGCATATTCCAAGTGCAGATTCGCAAATACTAATCGGAAATTTATAAAAATTGAATGTCAATCATCGACATATGTAAAAGATCTATATATAAATGCACGTATTTGTGCCACCGTGGCATCCACCACCGTGCCTGCAACACAGAGCTCTATGCAAAATTTATCTCGACACAAAGACACGTTATTCAAGGTTCGATGTGGTACGTTGTGCACTAATTAGTTATTTGGTACATCATTTTGATGAAATCGAATAAAAATATAAGGAAGCTATATCTAACCCTGAAACGTCTTCAATCCAATACGCCATGCAATATTTCATGTAACGCGAACAGACATTGGCTTCTGCATCAGGCGACGTCTGTTACATAAAATCAGATCAAAAATGTATGAGGGAACTATATCTGCATTTAAACCGATTTCAACTACTAAATATCGAGCAAATAGAAAAGGATCTATGGTGCACCATTTACATAGAATGCGATTAATGTATATATGTGAGACATATTTAAATCTTAACCGATTTCAAAATTAACAACCAGTAAGGAAAGTAGTAAAGTCGGACTGGGCCGACTATATGATATCCTTCTCCACTTTGGATATATTCTACATATGTATCCTAACAGACGTCGCCTGTTCGAAGGAACATTGACGTGAAATTGAACGAACATAAATATGGGATATTTATATATATCTAAACCGACTAACATCAATCCCTACACATGTCATTCTGCAACCTATGTTAAACTTTGTAAATCGATTTAAAGCAAACTTGACACAAGCTATGTGGTATGCTGCAATGTTTAAAATTTTATCTCAATCAGGCCTCGATTAATTTCTTGGTGTACAATTAACATGAATAGGTCGAAAGCTATGCAATATATATATATCCGAGCCGATTTCAAGGAAACTTGATAGATAATAATTTGGTGGACCATTTACATAAAATGGGACGAAAATATATATGAGAGCTATATCTAAATCTGAACCGATTTTGCCCGTTTCAATAGGGTTTGTCCTTAAGCCAAAGAAATGAGTTGTGCCAAATTTCATCCCATTCGAATCATGGGACCTGTACTTTGTTTACAATTTAATATAGACAGACAGATGGACGGACATACATGCATAAATCGACTCAGAAAGTGATTCCATGCTTATTCCCAAAAGGAACTAGGGGCCTATCTCGTTTCCGTTTGCTTGTTGCAAACATACGCACAAAGACATAATACCCTGGACCGCAGTGTGGTGAAGGGTATAATAAGTATTTGAGACTAAATTCCATATCCGCCGCTAAATTTCGTGAACATAAAACAAACAAAGATTCCTCAGTGCGCTTTTCACATGAAATAGGACGAAAATATATGTGGGAGCTATATCTAAATCGGAACGGATTTCAACAAAATTTCGCGGACGTCAACATGCATTTATTTCAATCCGGATGTCAACATGTAGTAACCTCAATACGCAATGCAAAATTTTCTGCTGGAAAATGCGAAATGCAAATGTGAACAGAAATTAAATATCTATGGGCCGATCTGTGTCGATGGTGAATATCGACGTCTATTCGCGGACATCGCCATAGTCAGACATATGTTGTGAGAATGAATGAGGATGCTCAAAAGGCGTATAAAAGCGATCCAAGTCATGGTTCACGCAGAAAGAGAATTGCACGAGTTCGATGGAAAGATCAGGTGGAAGTGGACATTTCGAGACATTTGCTTTCAAATTGGAAGAGCTGCGCACAAGGCAGTCGCGTCTGGAAATCGTATTAAGCTCTTCGCATGGAACAAATGTTCTGTCCCAAGCCAGCTAAGTAAGTAAGATGTTGGGTATTATATAGTCTGTATTGTCCGACGTTGCTCTTCCTTACTTGATTTTAGTGAAATATGTATTTAAAATATTCGTTCTAACCTCATATACACATATTCCCATTTTCAAACAAACATATCATATATTTTCTGTCGATTCATTCGAGGAAATTGTGTTATAATTTAAGATCGTTTATTTCACTGCTCTTTTGTTTTGTCTCATCCTTTCTAATTCTGTTTTTTTTTGCTGGGGTCATTCAACAATAATAATTTCTGATAGTCAGTGGTCGGTCATAGATTTATGACATTAATAAATGTATGCGGATGCGAAGGATATGAGCTAACTCACACATTTGTTTGTGTATTTAGTTTGTATCCTGTCGATACTAAACGATTACTATTGCATAGCAAATGAATGTTAGATATGCTATAACAATACACAGATGCAAATAATATACCGAGCATACAAATAATATACATACACACATAGTTATGTATGTAAAGCATAACTAAACAATAGGCGACTGAAACTAGTTTACAGTAGTTTTCAACTAGTCATGCCATTGGGTCATAAATTTGTCAATACATGGAAGATTTCAAAAACATAGTTTTCAGTTTTTATTGTTATTTGAAAATTCGAATCAAATCTACAACATGTTTGTAATTGAGTGTGTGTGCTTAGTGATTTTTAATATAAACTATAATTTGACTCTAAAAAGATTCCATCAGAATTACAAAAGTGAGCTATTAAAAATAAAAAAAAACCGTAAGGAAAGTAGTAAAGTCGGACTGGGCCGACTATATGATACCCTTCACCACTGGGGATACATATGTAGAATATGTATCCTAACAGAAGTCGCCTTTTCTATTGACATGAAATTGAACGAACTTAAATATGCGATCTTCATCTATAAGTAAACCGACTAATATCAATACCAACACATGCCATTCTGCAACCGATTCTACATTTTGTAAATAGATTTAAAGCACACGCACTGTTTAAAATGTATCAATCAGGCACCCATTGATTATTTGGTGTACAGTCAACATGAATAGGTCGAAATTATATATGGAAGCTAATCTGAACCAATTTCAAGGAAACTTGCTAGATTTTTATTAATTTTTGTACGTGTATGGGTCTGTATGGGCCTTTAGTGTACTATTTACTTAAAATCGGACGAAAATATATGTAGACGATATATGTAAACCTAATTTAATTTCAAGAAAACTTGACACACGAAAGGTTATAGTAACAGCACATTGTACAAAATTGTGTGCCGATCGGTCTTTAGTGCACAATTTAAATTTGGGTCTTTAGTGCACAATTTAAATTAAATCGGTCGAAAATATATATTGAAGCTATATCTAAATATGAACCGATTTTCACGAAACTTAGCACACATCATTCTGGACCCAATTCAGTGTCCTATGTCACATTTCGTGCAAATCGAAAGATATATAGGCACTTTGGAGCCCCGTTTATCTTAGATCGAACGAAAATATATATGGGAGCTATATATAAATCTGATCCGATTTTCTCGAAACTTAGCACAAATCATTCTGGACCTAATTCACTACACTATGCCAAATTTCGTGCACATCGAAAGATACATAGGGACTTTGGTGCACCATTTACCTTAAATCGGACGAAACTATATGTGGGAGCTATATCTAAAGCTGGCCCGATTTTCTCGAAACTTGGCACACATCATTGTGGACGTAATGCAGTACTCTATGCCAAATTTCGTGCACATCGAAAGATATATAGGGAATTTTGTGCACCATTTACCTTAAATCGGACGAAACTATATATGGGAGCTATATATAAATCTGATCCGATTTTCTCGAAACTTAGCACAAATCATTCTGGACCTAATTCACTACACTATGCCAAATTTCGTGCACATCGAAAGATATATAGGGACTTTGGTGCACCATTTACCTTAAATCGGACGAAACTATATGTGGGAGCTATATCTAAAGCTGGCCCGATTTTCTCGAAACTTGGCACACATCATTCTGGACGTAATGCGGTACTCTATGCCAAATTTCGTGCACATCGAAAGATATATAGGGAATTTTGTGCACCATTTACCTTAAATCGGACGAAACTATATATGGGAGCTATATCTAAATCTGACCCGATTTTCTCGAAACTTAGCACATATCATTCTGGACCTAATTCAGTACTCTGTGCCAAATTTCGTGCAAATCGAAGGATATATAGGGACTTTGGTGCACCATTTACCTTAAATCGGACGAAACTATTTATGGGAGCTTTAGCTAAATCTGGACCGATTTTCTCGAAACTTGGCACACATCATTCTGGACCTAATTCAGTACTCTATGCCAAATTTCGTGCAAATCGAAAGATATATAGGGACTTTGGTGCACTATTTACCTTAAATCGGACGAAAATATATATGGGGGCTATATCTAAATCTGGACCGATTTTCAGGAAACTCAAAACACATCATTCTAGATCTTATTCAGTACGCTGTACCAAATTTAGTGCAAATCGAATATATAGGACCATTGGTACACCATTTACCTTAAATCGGACGAAAATATATATGGGGGCTATATCTAAATCTGGACCGATTTTCAGGAAAATTAACACACATCATTCTAGACCTAATTCAGTGCGCTGTGCCAAATTTCGTGCAAATCGAATATATATAGGACCTTTGGTACACCATTTACCTTAAATCGGACGAAAATATATATGAGGGCTGTATCTAAATCTGGACCGATTTTCAGGAAACTCAAAACATATCATTCTAGACCTAATTCAGAATGCTGTGCCAAATTTCGTGCAAATCGAAGGATATATAGGGACCGTTTACATTAAATCGGACGAAACTATATATGCTAGCTATATCTAAATCTGAACCGATTTTTTCCAATTTCAATAGGGTTCGTCCTTGGGCCAAATAAGTGACTTGTGCCACTTTTCATTCAAATCGGATCATAAATGCGACCTGTACTTTGTTTACAATTTAATATCTACAGACTGACGGACGGACATGCGTAAATCGGCTCAGAAAGTGATTCTATGCATATTCTCAAAAGGAACCATGTGTCTATCTCGTTTCCTTTTGCCTGTTACAAACATATGCACAAAGACATAATACCCTGTACCACAGTGTGGTGAATGGTATAAACAGTGGGCGGAGCAGTATAGTCGGAGTAACAGTACTCCCATATCAGAGTACATACAGCCACATAATTGGTATCATTTTGAAGGTCAACAATCTTGGATATACTATCAACTTCTCGGGTATATGTCCTTCAGGAGCAAAAATATACGCCCCAGAATAAAAATTTTGCAATTTTTCATACAAAAGTCAGGGTCCATTTGACCCGCTAAATATTGATCGATCTTTATCAAAATAGGCAAGCTTATTTTTTGGCCCGATCACCTTCTCCATGTAAAATTTCACGATGTTCGGACCATAACTGCGGCCTCTGGAGCGACCAGAAAAACCGACAAAAATTAAGTATTTGGTCCATTTTATCCCCTAAATATTAACCGATCTTTATCAAAAACAGAACCCAATCTACATGCAAAATTTCGTGAACATTGGTCCATAACTGTGGCCTGTATCGTGTTTACAAATTATAATGGACAGACGGACGGACGGACACACATGTCTAGATCGATTCAGTTACTCGAGATATGATGATAAATATGGAAAAAATACGCTTTTTTCTATATTTAATTTATAGTATTACTAGCGGGCCCGGCAAACGTTGTCTTGCATAGCCACATTGTTGATGTATAATTCACATAACGATAGACCAATATTAAGTTAGCTTTTTCTACCCTCCACGATTTGAGATAGTGCTCTGAAAGCTGCACATATATTGCTACTACTCATAGGATTTTTGGTATTGAAACTGTTCAATATTAGTTCACTATTTAGGATAGTCCCCATATTTTGGATAATCATTGAGTAGAAAATGTTCCTAACAAATTTTGTGGAAGCTTCCGAAAAGCCTCCATATTATGGCACTCCACATCCTTTGGGGATTTGGGCACTTTTTTCAACCTAATCAGCTGTAATTGGCTGTTTTGTTTGGTAGCATGAATCCTACTAAAAATTTTCAATTGTCCACTCTTCTGTATTTTAGGGGTTTGATAACGTATTTCAATCAAATTGGCAGTCATTTTTTGTTTTAGATGATCAGTTAGTACAAAATCTCCTTACAAAGATTTTTCAATATTGGTCCAAGTGTACGGGTAGTACCCATATAATGGTATCCCCCATAATTTCTAATGTGGTAATCTTCCTTCCAAAAATTAATATATCTCCATTCTCATTGTAGTAGCTAAAATATGTCATTCCGAGATATTGGAGGGCTGAGACACATTTTCGCGAATAATTATCTATTTAGATCCAAGTTATGATATAGGAATACATACAGGCCTCGCCCCATTTTCAGCATTTTAATGACATTGACCTAATTTTCTCATAGAGTTGTCATATAGTGTTATATGTTGTAACATCGGACGGAGGTTTTAGTATAACCTTCAAATTAGTTATAATGTCTTGACTATTTTTTCTTATATTGCTGGTTTTTTAGTTGTTCTATTTCCAGCTGAGCTAATGATAGATTTGAGCAAAGAAAATATCTCGGATATTAGTTTTTTCTGTGAAACACATTTTTGATATAAGAGGTGTTCTATTTATAAGTTCAAAGATATTGAAAAACGATTACCATATAACCACCTGATTTGATATTTCCGCTGTTTATCAACTTTTCTCGTACTTTAATGAACAACATGTTTCTATTATTATTATTTTCAAACAAATTAATCTAGGGCATGGATCTTATTTCAGAATGTCTTCTCATTTCCCATCCTTGCATTAGTCCTATGTAAAACTTGTAAATACAATGATCGCGGATACATTCAATGATATACTTCTCAATAATATTTTGAATTGTCCCAAAAAATGTTTCAATACAATGTCAATCCCAATGAAAAAAAAAATATTTTGAAAATTTTCGATAATTGACAAATGTAGGCTTAAAGGAATGATAAGTTACCGATATTCGCCCAAATAACCTCCAATTAACAAAAACGAAGTGGTCCAATCAAAATAGCTTGATACTAAATTCGTGGACATGCAAATATGCTTCATAAAATTTTTTGCAAATTTTTCGCGGTTTTCGAATTTTTCTCACCTTTTAAACCTTCCCTGAAGCTCCACGAACATTTCAAGACTGCGATCAGAAAAATCCGTTCAGCCGTTCTCGAGTTTTAGCGAGACTAACGAACAGCAATTCATTTTTATATATATAGATAGATATTTCTATATTACCTTTGTCGACTTAGCTACTTTTGTACCGACTCATGTTCGGTACTTTGATGGATTTAAACGCATTTTCGAACAAAGAGGCAGTGCTTTGGTGATCCAGCTCTTTATAATTCAAGTGTCTGTAGTTTTGTATTTCGTGTTTTAAGCAATAAAAAATATTATTTTTCTTATACTTGTCTCTATAAATATTTCGTAGCCTCACCTCAAAAATGTCCCACCCTTTTGACTACAATGATGCAACTACCACACATGTTTTAATCTAAATGGACAGAGTTTTGCATTTGAATTTTAAATTGTATTTACACATTAACGTTTAGCATACCGTGTGTCATTCTACCCATTAACATTCGTAAACACGATATAGGCCACATTTATGGACCGATCGCCACAAATGGTCGACCGATCGCAAGGAATGGTAAGGATATGTTAGCATTCAGGGGATGAAATGTACTCCAGAGACCACGATTAATAGCCGAAAACCAAAAATTTTACATGGAGAAGGGGATTTAGCCAAAGAGTGATGAAGAGCTGATGAAGATCGGTATGTAGTTCTCGGTAGAAATTGGATGATATTTGGATCGATGCGTGGACTGAAAACCTTTTTTTATTATAACCTTCATAAAACTGTAGTACAGGGTATTATGTCGTTGTGCATATGTTTGTAACAGGGAAAAGGAAACGAGGTAGACCGAGGGTTCCTTTTGAGAATATGCATAGCTCCCACATGTATTTTCCTATGTGTTACGATTTGAAGGAAATTTGGCATAGCGTACTGAATTGGGTCTAAAATGATGTGTGTTAAATCATAAAAATCGGTTCAGAATTACATAAAGCTCCCATATATATTTTCGTTCGATTAAAAAGAAATGGTGCACCAAAGTCCCTATATATCTTTCGATTTGCACTAAATTTGGCATGATGTACCGAATTGGGTCTAAAATAATATGCCTATTGCATGTAAATGGTACACCAAACCCCTTAATTTATTTCGATTTGCAGGACATTTGGCATTTCGTACTGATTAGAGTCTAAAATGATGTGTGTTAATTTTCGTGAAAATCGGTTCAGATTTAGATATAGCTCCCATATATATTATCGTCCGATTTAATGTAAATAATGTATCAAAGTCTCTGTATATCATTCGATTTTCAAGAAATTTGGCATGACTTACCGAATGAGTCTACAATAATGTGGGTTAATTTTTGTGAAAATCTGTCGGCCCGTCCGACTTTTGAGCTTTCCTTACTGATTTTTTCTTGTCGGTCTATGGGCAACAGTTTTGACCCGAAATCACGAAATTATAGATTTATAAAGGGATCTGGACAACTGATAAGCATGACTTTTTTGATGATAATCGTTCAATATTTAGCCAGCAAATTGCCAGTGTATAAATGTGGAGACTTATATGGGGATATATAGATATATATAAATAATTTAAATGTCGCGAAAATTTCCCAGACTAGCAGAAAATTCAAGTAGAGTGGTAGTTGTAAAGGGTATCTTATTTTCGGCCCCGTCTGACTATACTGCTCATCTCACTGGTTTTCACATGATATGGGTGTTATTAATCATTTCGGGGATAAAAACTGGCTGTGAGACAATATACAATGTAGGTTCACGAACAAAATAATGGCGATCGATCTTAGCTATTTCGATATATTATGTCATTTTAAAATGTTTTTTTTTTTTATAAATTATGTTCCTTGGAAAATATTTTTTTAATAAATCCACTCCGAATTGGCTTTGAAAAATACTTTTTAATAAATCCACGGGTGCTGGATAAAAAAGAATAATAATAATAAATCCACATGTGTTGGTTTTCGAAATTTTTTTTTAATAAATCCACGTCAATTGGATTTTGAAAAAATCTGGGGAGCAATCCAATAATCGATATTTTCGTGCGTGTGGTACGTTTCCAACCTATTCAGTTGTAGTTTGGTATTTTAAGTTCTCACTGGGTAGAAATTATCAATATTGATACACTTTTTAGGGATACAACCCATTTTTTGGTATTTGAGGAGTTTGGGAACACATTTTGACTAGTTTCATTGTACTTTTATATTTTGGATTTTCCTCGCCCAGAAAAATCTCCATAACAAAAAAGTTCAATAGGGGCCTTAGTTTAGGGGCCTTTCTCCACATAATCCCATTATTCAGTATTTCCATTTAAAAGTCCCTCACGATTGAATAAACTTTGAATGTAAATAGTTCGGACCGACTAAATTTATAGACGTTTTTACTTGCTACAGGTTGACTATTTTAAGGAACAGTACAAAAAGCTGTACAAAATCCTCATAATATGGAGAAAGTATGACCAATTTTAAATCCGCGTGAATTTAACACAACATAATGCACTCCTTAAATACTCAATTCGGTACACTGTGTATTTGGTGTACCATTTAGATAAAATTGACGGAAAATATATATGGGCTGGGGAAAAAGAAATCTATTTTATATAATATATATATATATATATATATATAAGACTTGTTATTTATGTTTCATTTATATTGAACTTTCAGCATTCTATTTTCCTGAAATGTTACTTTGTAGAACGGTAAATAAACCAAACCAAATAATTTTTTACTGTGAATTGTCACCGTTTCAAACAGCATACATTTGAAATTATTTAATCGACACTTTACTACAAATCTATCAGTACAGCCATCGGCCGAACAAATAATGGATTTCTTTTTTCCCAACCTAATATAATCCTTTCCCGATTTATATTTTGTCGTAATCGGATATATATCGTGGAATGGGACGAGACTGTATATGGAAGCTATATTTAAGTCTGAAGAGATTTTCACAAATATAATATGAACAGAGTTCGTCCCGAGGCCAAATAATTGCAATGTACTAAGTTTTTGTGAACCGATAATAAATTCATCATATTTACAAAGATACATGGACAGTTGTCGAACTTGCGTAAATAGACTCCGAATGTGATTACGTATATTCCTAAACGAAATTGTGGATACTTCATGTTTCCCTTTGTATGTTACAATAATATGTGATACACAATGGTGTATAACAACTAAATCATTCTCCTAACATCTGCTTCGTTCTTAGTTCTCCTCTTGGCCCACAACTCGCTCCTTCGCTTCTTCGGTCTCCATAAGAAAATTTAAATTTTATTTAAACAATTACCAACAGAGAAATGTATATTTCCCAATAAATAGGTATATTTATTTGCATACATACTTATGAGATGAACTTAACTACTTGCCAGAAGTTACGCCAAACTAGAATTGAAAACCCTTGAAATTTTCACAACTTATTCATTTATTTGCAAAACTTTCGTGGTCCTCGAATAAATAGCAAAGGTAGCCTTCGTCTGGTTCGTGTGGTATAAGTGAGCGTATAAGCGCAAGTGATGCTTTGTGTATGATTGTGAGTGTCAGATAATAAACCAGTAAGGAAAGTAGTAAAGTCGAACAGGGGCGACTATATGATAACCTTCACCACTTTGGGTATATTCAACAGATGGAATCCTAACAGACGTCGGATTTTTTAAGGACCATTAACATGAAATTAAGCATGACATTCTATATTAAATTTTTCATTTGGTCAGATATAGGGTTGCTTTTACAATGGGACAAAATTATGTCAATAAATTTAAAGCAAAATATCGAAAACTACACCGATTTCATCGAAACTTGTCACAGTTTAGTTTATACTAAAAATCGGTTATACTAAAATCCGGAGAAAATTTTTATTGGAAATCTATCCAAATCTGAACCGATTTCAACAAAACTTTGCACACTCTAGGTTATATTAACTTCAGTACGTTGTGCAAAATTTTGTGTCAATCGGCCTAACTTTGGGTCTTTGCTGCACTATTTACATAAAATCGGACGAAACTATATAGGGAAGTTATATCCGAATCTGAACCGATTCCTACAAAACTTGGCACACGTTAGGCTAAACTAATTTCAGAACGTTTTGCAGAATTTTGTAGCATACCATCCAACTTTGGGTCTTTGGTGCACCTTTTACTTAAAATCGGACCAAACTATATATAGGAGCTATTTATAATTCAGAACCGATTTCAACTAAACTTGCCACAGGTTATGTTATTGTAACTTCAGTACGTTGTGCAAAATGTTGTGCCAATCGGACCCACCTGGGGAGTTCGGAATGCTAAATTACAGCTCTTCGGTGGAAAGTTATGGGGTTCAAACATAGATCTTTATTAAGCCAGTAGGGAAGTATCATTTTAAATTGCAGTCATTGAATTCCGTTCATTGCAACCGATTAGAATATAAATCCAAAACGCAACATCACCATATTCGTTGCCCTTTAAACAATCGCCATGAAGTTCAAAACAAAAACGCTTGAAACTATAGAAAAAAAACTTTGTTTATATCCATCTTTGCAAAAGCCACAGTAAAGCAAATAAATCGAATGCAAACAGCACAACCATAGAACTTCTGAATGAAGCTTACACAACAACAAACACACAAACAGGGTAATGCAAAAAAATACAACAATTGGGGTACAGGGAGAGTGAGAGCAAAACAAAATCCGGAGAAAATTTTTATTGGAAATCTATCCAAATCTGAACCGATTTCAACAAAACTTTCCACACCCTAGGTTATATTAACTTCAGTACGTTGTGCAAAATTTTGTGTCAATCGGCCTAACTTTGGGTCTTTGCTGCACTATTTACATAAAATCGGACGAAACTATATAGGGAAGTTATATCCGAATCTGAACCGATTCCTACAAAACTTGGCACACGTTAGGCTAAACTAATTTCAGAACGTTTTGCAGAATTTTGTAGCATACCATCCAACTTTGGGTCTTTGGTGCACCTTTTACTTAAAATCGGACCAAACTATATATAGGAGCTATTTATAATTCAGAACCGATTTCAACTAAACTTGCCACAGGTTATGTTATTGTAACTTCAGTACGTTGTGCAAAATGTTGTGCCAATCGGACCCACCTGGGAGTTCGGAATGCTAAATTACAGCTCTTCGGTGGAAAGTTATGGGGTTCAAACATAGATCTTTATTAAGCCAGTAGGGAAGTATCATTTTAAATTGCAGTCATTGAATTCCGTTCATTGCAACCGATTAGAATATAAATCCAAAACGCAACATCACCATAGCAATGACTGAGTCAATAAATGTACACAACACAAC
>NW_026881895.1:0-36018 GCF_032173495.1 Musca vetustissima
TGTCCGGTGTCTATCCGCCTTCGTCCATTGCTTTAAGTCTTAAAGCTGCAACCGACGCTTCATATTTTATTTGGATGTCTATTGGATGTATATATAATATTGTCTCCAAAGCCCTAGTTGGTGTTGTACGCATTGCTCCACATATTCCTAGGCAACACGTTCTTCGAACTTTCTGTAACGTTTTTACGTTACATTTTTTATCCATTGCTGTCCACCAGACAACAGACGCGTATGTTAGAATTGGTCTAATAACGCTCTTATATAACCAGTGTATCATCTTTGGATTGAATCCCCATTTAGAGCCTACAGCTCTTCTGCAGAAACACCAGCATATTTGGGCCTTATCAGCCCTTTGCTGTATGTGGTCTTTCCATTTAAGTTTCTTATCTAGAATTACTCCCAGATACTTAACTTTGTTTGATATGGCTATCGTTTTATTTTGGAAGATGGGTTCTTCGTACTGACCTATTTTTGTCTTTCTAGTAAAAAGACATATCTCCGTTTTGTCCGGGTTTACATTTAAGCCCCTCGGTTTTGCCCAATCGTATGCGATCTTTAGCACCGTTTCGGCTTTCCTGCATAGTAAGTTTGGGTTCTTTCCCCTAAGAAGTATTATAACGTCGTCTGCATAACAGACTGGTTCAAATCCTTCGTCGGTTAAGTTCCTTAAGAGTCCGTTTATGGTGGTTACCCACAGGAGCGGTACAGAATCCCCTCCCTGTGGTGTTCCCTGACCTACTTTGTCTCTGATTGTTATGTCTTGTATGCTACAGCTTATCCATCTATTCCTTAGCATGTAGTTGACCCAGTCTATGATTGTCCGGTCCACTTGGAAATTATCTAGGGATTGGATAAGCGTATTAGTGCTGACATTGTTGAAGGCTCCTTCAATGTCAATGCATACCGCTAAGGTATACATCTTCTCAGCGAAGGTGCCCTCAATATAGTGTACTACCTCATGTAAAGCGGTTTCCACTGATCTTCCCTTTACATACGCATGTTGTTTGTATTTCAGCGCATCATTGGGTATACTGCTCTTTATCATGGTGTCGATTGTGCGTTCCATGGTTTTGAGTAGGAAAGAAGTTAGGCTTATTGGCCGATATGATTTTGGTGTGGCGTAATTTGCCTTGTCGGGCTTGGGTATAAAGACTACCCTGGCTTCCTGCCAGGCTTTCGGTATGTACGTCAACCTTAAACAAGTGATAAAAATACCGCCTCTCTTTGTAACAATGCGGGGAAGACGTTATCTGGTCCTGCCGCTTTCAATGGTGAGAAGCTTTTTAGGGCGTCTAACACCATTGACTTGTCAATGATTGGTTCCTCTGATCTTTCTTCCCTATCTGTCATGACATCGTCCATTGTCGATGTGTTCGATGGGAAGTGAGCATTCATTAGGAGCCTTAGTGTTTCCTCGATTGTTTCTATCCTATTACCCTCGCCGTCTACCATAGTTTCGGGTTGGGTGTGGGTCTTGGATAGACATTTCTTGATTTTTGAAACGTCGTTGACGCTATCTACCTGTTCGCAGAACAGCTTCCAGGAGTTGCGTTTGGCGGTTCTTGTTAATTTGTTGTATTCTTTCTGTTTGTCGTGGAAGTTGTCCCAGAATACTGCGGATTTTTTTCGGCGTGCTCTGTTGTAAAGCCTTCGGACCTCTTTTCCTTTGTTCCGTATCTCCCCTGTCATCCAGGGTTTTTCAAAGGCAGATCTCCTTTCTCGAAGAGGACAACTTTCTTCAAAAGACTTTACAATTACTTCCGTTAATTTGTTGACGTTCTTGTCTATGTCATTCGTGTCTAGGCATTCATAGTTTGGTTGCCCTAAACCCTCCTTGACTAGTCTCCCGAACTTTACCCAGTTAGTTTTGGACTTGTTTCGGAAGTGTATTGGTTTCGGCGGTGGCCGTAGGATCTTAAACATAATATATTTGTGGTCAGAAAAGGAGTAATCTTCTGAGACCCTCCACTCCTGTACCTCATCTATTAAGTTAGCTGAACATAATGTTATATCTAATACCTCCTCTCTAATTCTGTTAACAAAGGTAGGTTTATTGCCTATGTTAAGTGTTATCAGATCGTTAGTATTCAAATAATCTAAAAGGGCCTGGCCCCGTTTGTTAGTATTTGTACTGCCCCACGCAATATGATGTGAGTTAGCATCACTACCAATTAGTACTTCATTACCTGTTTCCTTTGCTTTCTTCACCAGCCGCTGCAGCTCCGCCGTTGGTGGTGGTATCGGCGAGTCGAACGGGAGGTATACTGAAGCCAGGTAAAGGTTACCACTCCCCTGTTTCAGTACAGTGGCGTCCGATGTTGACAACTCTGGGGAGAAGAGAAAGCATAAATTTTTTTGGCATATTATACAGGTTCTCGGCCGAGACCTCGTATTTGCATATAAGAGTTGGTAATTTATATGGCTTAATCCAGAGACCTTGTTTTTAATTGTCCAAGGTTCCTGGATCAGTCCGATGTGTATTTTACCTTTTATAATTTTTTCCATCAGGGCCAGGGTTGCCGTCTCGCTCCGATGGAGGTTGATCTGGATGACGTCAATCAATTGTCCTCCAGTAACCGGTTTTCTTGGGAGTCTGTGATGTTCACATCGGCTCCCTCCTCTGTGTTGCTGGGAATTGTCCCCTCGCTGCTTTCTTTGACACCATCGTCTCCTATCCTTGCCTTCCCAATTTTGAAGTACACGGCATTGGACACGTAGTACGCTTTGCCTTTGGTCTTAGCCAGACTTGCCATTGAAGACTTGTCTAAGCCTAACACAAGGAGAGTTCCCTCCTCCTTCTCCTCCCTGTGGAAGACTTCCCATTTCTTCACGTGCAGCGTCTTGTTTTGTAGGCGGAAGACCTTGAGCATGCGTTCCGTGTCAAAATCACTGCCCCAACCTCTGACGAAGACGGTAGCCTTTTGTAGTTGAGGAATGTCTTTTTTCCTCACCAGCTTGAGCTTCATTGTTCCATCTATGGGTCCAATGCTTGCCACTATCTTTCTCAGGGCTTCTATGCTTTTTGGACTTCCAAATTCCAGCATTAGATAGTCCCCTTTGAACTCGCAGCTATTCATTTCTATAGAGTCCTCCTTCCAGTAGGTGCTCCATTATTTTGGTGTTGACCACATTTAATACTTCTCTATGGGTCTCCTTCTTTAGCTTACCGGACGCGCTATTTCCGTCGATCACTGCATAGCAGAGCTCGTCTCGATAGCGCTTCCTGGCAACCTTGGCATAAGACGGCGGCTCCTTACCATCTGTTGCTGTCATCTTCCTCTTTCGCAACTTCCGGTTGGTCCTTTTGGGATTCCCGGTCTTTGCGGAAGATTCCGACTCAGCACTCGTCTTCCTGATATCAGAGCCAGCCTCGTCTGCCCTCGTCAGTGGATTCTCGTGACAGTCTCCTTTGACGTTGGTTTGACTCAGCTTTCTCTTATTATCAGTCGACGGGAACCTGTTTTTCTTTTTGGCGGATTTTGACAGTCGCCTGCTCATCCGGAGACCTTATCCTCTTCGCCGCTTCCGCAGAAGTGGAGGGAAGGTCAGGCTTATCCTTTTGAGTTTCTGCCTGTGTCTCGCTCTTTTTGTTTATCCGGTTCAATCTGGCCAACTTCCGCCTTTGTGCCCCAGACAACTGCTTCTTCTTAGTTGTGAGTTTGGCGATATTTTTACTCACCTCCTCTATCATCTTGTCAGCCTCATCTCTTTTCCGGCTCTCCAAGACAGTTACGTTTGTCTGATTATCATGATCAGACTCAGAGTTCGAAGTTGAGTCCCCTCCTGTCTCTGAAGGCTGGGTCGAGATTGCTCTTCCCCTGTGGTTCCTCAACTTCGAGTTGGTGTTGCCCGAAGGCTGAGTGCTTGTAGCTATACCTTCGACTACAGATGCCAAGACACCCACATCTGTAGGAGATTGTTGCTCACGATCGCAGGATGACGACGGGGCGTGACTCGTGGGCAGATCAACGACACCCGCCGGTACTGAGTTATTTAGGCTCTGCACCGTAACGTTTATTCTTTTTTCCTCTTTTTCCATCTTTGTTTTTTGTTTTAGGGGAACACCCCCATAGTTAGTTTTGGTCCGCTATCCGCCACCACCTAGGGACTAACAACTCCCTCGGGACAGAGCCCTGGAGATGGGTGATCAAACTATTCTATTACATGCAGCCTGCGCTGGTTGTAATTGATTAAGCCCTCCCCCTATCCGCCAGACGCGCCCGGTGGGTCGGGAAAGATAAAGACGAATAAGAACTTTATTCCAGCTTACGTCCTACATGTCGTTTACCTAGCCTTACGGCAGTGTTTACCATGTTACCGTAGTAGATATACCACAATTTGTTGTGTCTCATCCTACAATCTGTCCTCAACACCCCCTGGAGCCTTTAATAACACAGACACACACATTCAAGTGTAGTCTGAATAAATACATACGTATTGGTATAAAAATATATGAACAAAGACCTCCTTTCTGTTTTCCTCTTCAAGACCCGACGACTTCGAGGAATGACTTTCAATATGGAAACCATTATGAGTGCGGAATCAACAGAGTTGAACAGCCAACGGAGCAATAAAATCAAGACTGTTGGAGGCCCATAAAAATGACTACACAAAATGTTTACACAACGATACGATACCACCATCAAGGATGTTTGTTTGTTGTTGTATTCGACTCGACGCTGGCGATGGCGAGCAACAGGTGTTGGCTACAATGTTTACTTAAGGCACGTTGCAATAATAAACCACAGAAACGGACGTAGGACGGTGGGAGGAAATTAAAACAAATATTGTCGTTTAATACAAAAAATTACCACAGATTTGCCGGGAGCCGACAATATGCTATCTTACACCAATTTGCGTTTGGGATATTTAAGCATATCAGCATTTAATATTCAGTACATATATCGGAATTCTACCTACCGACAATTTATAGATCGGTATGTCGGATGAAGAAAATATCTATCTATACGTATAAAAATGAATTGCTGTTCGTTAGTCTCGCTAAAACTCGGGAACGGCTGAACGGATTTATCCAATCTTAGTCTTGAAATGTTCGATGAGGTCTAGGGAAGGTTTAAAAGGTGAGAAAAAATCGAAAACCGCGAAAATTTTGCAAAAAATACTATGCAGTCTATTGCATTTCCACGAATTTATTATCGATCTATTTTGATAGCAATACGTTGTAGTTGTTATTTTGAGATATTTTGGGATAAAATTGTTGGTGGATCATTCCTTCATTTGTCAATTATTGAAAATTTTCAAAATATTTTTTTTCCAAATATATTGAAACTTTTTTGTGAGAATACAAAAAATATTTGAGAAGAATATCATTGAATATACAGACGATCATTGTATGATGTACACGTTTTCTGTAAAATGCATGTACATTTTGGGACAAAGGCAAGGATGAAAATCAGAAGACATTCGAAATAGAGTTGTGATTCTAAAATCCATGACCTAGATTATTTTTCTTGAAAATAATAATAATAGTTCCACAGGACCACATTGTTCCTTAAAGTACCTAAAATCTTGCTATGCCACGGGAAATATAAAATCAGGTGGTACCATTATATAGTGGTTATATGCCTAATCGTCGATCAATGTGTTTCAACTTATAAACACAACACTTCAGATATATCCGATACCAAAAATGTGTATCACAGATAAAAATAATAGACAATTATATTTTCTTTGCAAAAATTTTATCACTAATCTCATATGTAAAGAGAAGAACTATCACAAAAAAACAGCAAAACTACCGATATAGACAACATTATGTGGTAGTAGGTTGTCCACACTCTGAAAAAATAATATTCAAAATTACAGACACTCAGATTGTAATAAGGGGTACAGAGCCTCAACATACCGAAAATTATACAGGAAATATGAGCGCCGTCTTTTGAAAACGTTATACGTTTCACAGAAATTATACGCAGGAATTCATTATGTTAAATTCTAAAGCAAAATTCTGTCGAAGTCTTTATAATATCGCAAACAAATGTTTTTTACCGTCCAATATCCCGGAATGACATATTACAGCTATTAAAATGGGAATTGATATATATTAATTTTTGTTAGGAAACTTGGACAATATTGATAATTTTTGGTAAAGAGGTTTTGATCATCCAAAATAACTGGACCAAACTCCCCAAAATACCGAATTTTGTGGGTACCGTTATATGGAAGCTACCTCGTAGAATTGACCAAAATTGATAATTTTTAGTAGGATTTAATTTAATAGGATTCTACCAAATAAAACTACCAAATTGCCAAATTGCAGCTTATTAGATTTTAAAACGTGCCCAAATACCCCACATCATAAAAAAATGTAGAGTACTATTATATATGTAGTGAGATGTTCTGCTAAGTATCCCTAATATTAAATTAGAATCAATCCTTTAAATATTGGGGGTACCGTTATATGGAATTTACCATAAAAAGTGAACAATAAAAGTAGTAATGTATGAGAAAATTTCAAAGATCTATCTAAAATAGTAGAGGGTAAAAAAGCTGACTTAACATTGGGATACCGTTATGAGAAAGTCCTTAAATATATTAGGAAAAATTTATTAAATTGAATTTTTTTCCACAAATTCGAACATTAATAAATGCATTCTAAAGTTTTGGAGGAACTTTAGAATGCAAAAATTAGCAACAAGATTCGCTCATAAACATAAAATTGTAGATAGTCAGTACTGTAATGTCGCTTTATCTGGTAAATACCAAGGTCCAAGATCTATAGGCTCCATCTTATGGTGCAGGGTATAAATATTGCCAGGCAAGACAACGTTTGCCGGGCCCGCTAGTAGAATATATTTATATAAACAATATTGCCAGAATGTCCTTCAGCTTACCCAAGCCAATTGATTTTAGAGGACGTTAAGTTCGCTCTTCGTCAAGTGGTGTACATACAAAACTTCTTAGAAAGGTCGGGTCCTTTATGTGGAGAATGTGTCATTGCAAATTGGCTATTGGTAGTTCGGTTATGCTCTAAGTAAATTAATTGTAAAGTTACAGACACTTAGTTTGGAAAACAGAAATAAGAACTTCGGCATACCCAGAACTATGTGGGGCCATTATATGGGGGCTATTAAAAGCCACGACCAATATCGACAATTTTTAGGAAAAAGTTGTTTTGTTCCGGAGAAATGTTGATCGCCAAATTACAGCCATTTCAATTATGCGGCTGAAACCTTCCAAATACACCATGAGGATGACATTAAATTAGATTTAGATATAGCTCCCATATATAATTTCGTCCGATTTTATGTAAATTGTTCATCTAAAACCCAAAGTTATGTCAATTGACACAACATGCTGAAGTTAGTACAACCTAACGTGTGGAAAGTTTCGTTGAAATCGGTTCAGATTTCGATATAGCTCCCATATATATTTTCATCCGATGTTAAGTAAATGGTGATCCATAGATCCAAAGTTAGGCCGACTGCCACAAAATATTACACAACCTACTGAAGTTAGTGTAGTCTGGCGTATGTCAAGTTTTGTTGAAATCGGTTCAGATTTAGATATAGCTCTCATTTTTATTTTCGGTCGATTTTAAGTAAAAGGTGCACCAAACTCCAAATATATTTTCGACCAACTTGATGTTAATTGGCCTCCAAATAATCAACGGGTGTCCGATTATGATTTGCTTTAAATCGATTTATTGCATATATGGGAAATTACAAAAATTTTTTAATATCCTTGAAACTGAGGTTTGCAAGCTTATAACTCGCGAAATATTAGCAAAATGCATATAATTCAAATTCATTTGTATAAAATGAAGTGCTCTTGTCAAAATCATAGAATATTGGTAATAAATAATAAGTTGCGTGGAAGCTGTGATGGTGGTAATGTAAAAACATGGGTGAAAATGTTTTGAAGCCAACGAGTTTTTTTGTGTTCTTTCCTGATTTGTCGCTAAACTACACAACGCACGCACATATGATCAGTGACTAAGTTGCAGAATACCCCATGGACAATGTGGTTCTAATGTATGATTTCTTGATATAATCACTTCATTCACCCAAAACGGATGCTGACATTTTGAAGCCGGATTTTCGGTGTTTTTTGAATTTTTCTTATAATTAGGATGCGCATCCAGATAATGGACTAAACTGATTATAGGATTGTAGAACTCGTGATTTTGCTTCGTTTAGTGTATATCTCATGAATGTGTTCACCGTAGCTTCTTTGCAATTGGGTTCCAAAGACGAAAATTTGGTGCGTAAATTTTTATAAGAAACAAATTTTTTGAGTCTACAATTAAGAAAGTCCATTCAAATTCCGTGGAACCCCGCGTGATTTTAGTTTTTTTACGTGCCGGATCTAATGAGCCCATTCGTGTTCAATTCCGCCCAATAAAACGGCGGATATAGGTACCTTGAATGTGGGAAAAACTTATTTTGACAAATTCGCGTATATAATCGCGTTTTTCTTCGAATTGATTTCACATACAATCATTCTAGTGTCATCATATTAGCGAATCTGTGTGAAAATAGGTCAAAAATATATCGATACGCGAATAATATGCGTATTTTATCCAAAATCGATTGTGGAGGCACATCCGCGGTTCTTAACCGATCCTTTTAAAATAGGCGTCATTTTGTGTATTTTCATAGGAGATTACTGAAATCGGATGCGCATAAAAATCTTATGCACCTTGAGTGATTTTTAGCCATTTTTAGGGTTTTTGCATAGTAAAGTGCATTGAGCGGCACACTTTGACCGCTAAATTTAGCATCGAAAAATTCATAATTGTTGAAAGACATTGATTCGGTTTATACGAAAACCGCATGCGCATCAACTGATTTCAATTAATACGCGTTCTTGATACACGCGTTTTTATATTTATATTTTATATTTACAAGAAACCAAGAAACTTACCAGATACCATCACAAAAACGTCCAAGTTTCAAATTCCTCACCGACCGCCAACAAAGTTTGGTTTGCAAAACTTTAAAAAACTCTCATCCACACCCCGGCACAAAGGCAATTCAATTCTTATCTATTGTTAACACTCCTACATTGGCGGCATTCTGATGTCACATTACGACAATTTCCATGTACAACAAGCCCGGTCGCTTGTCAAATTCCATGGATGAACGAACGGATGTAGCAGTCATCATCGTCATCCTCCAATATCCAATGTCAATTTAATTGAATTGTTCAACTTGAGTGAAAGTTTGAAAGGGAAAAGAATGCCACCATTGTCGCTGTGAGAACAGAGTAAATAATGTGGAATTAATTCGTTGTTCTGACATTTAAATCAACTTAATCCTGTTATTGTAGGCAAAAAAAAAATATGGAGAAGTGGAAGAAGAACTTCAAATGGCCAAATAATCTATTTAAATTTATGTCGTTAATCTGTTGTTGACACATAGAAATCAAATGGTTTTTATGTGAATTTAAGTGGTGGTTTAATCAGATATTAGAAATTATTACAATAAAACAGCAAAAAGGCCAAAGTCGGACAAATCATCCCATTAAAGTTTTTTTGTAAACGTAAAAAATACGCCCTGGTGCAGAGCAAAATATTTCTATTATTTCATGTACTTTTGTACCATTGATTATGTTTTGGAGTAGTCATGGGCATTCACGTTCATTTCAGAGATCGAACGAACTAGGTTATTTTTTAAAGATGAACTAGGTCGTTCACCTCGTTCATTGAGCTTATATCGTTCAAATGTCCACATAGTTCAATTTATCACCGTATGCATATGTATGGCAGCGCATTGCAATTAAGTTTAGGTACTAAACATACAAAAAAGTGAAATGTATGTAAACATTTTCTATACATATATATATTTTTTTTAAATTAAAAAAGAAAATATTTTTTCATAAAAATGTTTTAATTCATTTATTGATTGATTTTCTTTCTTTTTGTTTATATATTATAATATTAAAATTTTCTACATTATAATATTAAAATTTTCTATATTATAATATTAAAATTGTATTCCTTTTATTTATTATTTAAGCTTACATTTTGTTTCTGAACTCCTTTACTATAATTTAATTAAAACAAAATTAATATAAAAGGTACACGTTTCTGAGATCATTAACAATAAATTCAGTTCATTACAGTCTAGTAGATATAAAATAAAAAATAAGGCGATTCCATAAAAATAAAGGTTAAAAATAATTGTTTTTCTTAAAAAGTAAGCAATTCGTTTGTACTAATAATTAAAACAAGTTAGCTCATTAAAAAATAAAAATAAACGGCAATTCAATAAAACTGAGGTTGCTAACGCAAAACTTATAAATATAAAAACATAAAAAACAAAAGCTCAAAAATATTATAAAATAAGTGAATTAATTTTAAATGAACAAGAATTAAATTCTTATTATAAAAAGTCATAATTCATATTATAAAATTAAAAAAAAATATATTCACATATTATGGTGAAGAAAAACTAATTTTGAAACCTTCTCTGGCTTCAAAAGACTACGTCTATCATACTCTCGACCTCAAGCTGGATAATGCCTTCTGATATAAGTACTCGCTTTTAAAGGACTTCCTTTTGAACCGGTATCCAGAATTGCGCAATCTGTGTATAGCGGTCTCGTTTCCATTTCCCTGAACCGCTTATTGCACTCATTATTTAACGAATTTATCATCTGAGAGATGATATAATTTTTGGACGTTTTACCATCCAAAAAATTGTGTATTGCCGACGTCAAAAACAATACTTTTGAAAGGGTTACATTTTTTTCTCCACAAATTTCTTGGGTTATTTCAAAAAATGGGAGAAGGCACGACATGGCTTCTTCAATTATTTCCCATTCAAATAAGGTAATGTCCATACTAAGGTGAAGAAGAGAGTATGTTGCTGTTATGGGTTCCTTCAGTTTTAAAACCTTTCAATCATAAATAAATAATTACATACTTATTTATTTAACTTCTGGGAAACCCATTTGCTTCTGCATACTAGCAAGCTTGTTTGCAGCAACTGGACTTCGTCGAAAGTGCTCCACAATTTTCTTTACTTTTATAAGAGTGCCTTCAATCACCTTTATGCTGTCCATCACGATTAGATTTAGTGAATGCGCAAAACAAGAAACCTCCCTCCATCCTCCTTGGCGAATAGCTGCTTTAATGTTTGCTGCATTATCACTCACAACGGCCGTTATCATACTGCTAATATCATAAGATTCACAGGTGCTTTTAATGAATTTGGAAGGATTTTCTGCAGTGTGACTCTCTTCAAATTCATTGCATCCAAGCAAATAGCTTTCTAGTTCGCAATTATGATTAATGAAATGTGCTGTAACGGCCATGCTGGTGCTGGAACGGCCATCTGTCGTTAGGCAAACAGCTGCAGCATTCAATAGCTTGCTTTTTATTTCACCCAGTACATCTGTGTAAGCTTCATTTAACAGATTATTAGAAATGGTTTTCCTAGACGGTAGTTTGTACCCCGGACAATGTGAAACCATTTCCAAAACTTTTTTGAAGTCAGGTTCTTCCACCAATCGTAGAGAATTATGACCCTTCACAATCATTCGAAGAACCTGCTTATCTATTTTCTCTACTTTTTAATTGGTGTTGGTCGATGACAAAAATCAGTTATATTCGGCTATACACTAGTTGGAACCACAGTCGTTGCACCGGACACCTGCGCCAATCCTTCCGTATCTTCCAGCTCCACAGTTTCAGTCGGTTGTCTTTGCGGGTCAAGTTGAGCAACTGGGTGTTTAGATTTCAAATGTCGCTTCAAATTATTTACTGACCCTCTAGATATACTTAATAAACTACTACAGTACTTGCATTTGGCCTTTTGATTCCCACATTCTAGGAAATGGGACCACAATGGACTTGTTTTTCGGTTGCTCATTCTTTATAAGTTTATGACCACTTTTCAATTTAAAAGACTAACTGAAGTTGTGAGAGATGAACGAGTTTGACGCCGTTCAGTTCAGTTGGTCAAAGTAGAAAAAAGTTGAATGTCGTTCAGTGGTCAACGGCGTTCAGTGGTCAAAGTCGTTCAGTGAACGACAATAATAAAAATCGAACTATGTCGTTCACTCGTTCAATTGAACTAGGTCGTTCACGAACGACACAAGACTATTCACCACTATGGGCATATTAAACAGCACTATTAATATGAAATTGGAACAAATAAAATATGTGATATTTATCTAAATGTGATTCGACATAGATCTACACATAAACATGCCATTCGTTTATTACAATGTGACAAAAGTATGTAAATCGATATTTGTTTGAAATGTCAATAAGTCATCCGTTGGGCTATGTCTGTACTTCTAGAAAACGCAACGACGTTATTCTATGCTCAATTTTGTACTAAATCTCAACTGATTTTCACGAAACTTGCCAGACATCACTCTAGGCTCAGTTCAGTACGTTATGCCAAATTTCGTGCAAATCGAAAGATATATAGGGACTTTGGTGCACCATTGACATGAAATCGGACGAAACTATAAATGGGAGCTACATCCAAATCTGGACGGATTTTCTCGAAACTTGGCAGACATCATACCGGGCTCAAATTCGTGCAAATCGAAAGATATATAGGGACTTTGGTGCACAATTTACATAAAATCGTGCGAAACTGTATATGGGAGCTATATCTAAATCTGAACCGATTTTCTCAAAACTTGACAGACATAATTCAAGGCTCAATTCCGTACGTTATACTAAATTTCGTGCAAATTGAAATATATATAGGGACATTGGTAGACCATTTACCTAAAATCGGGCGAAGCTACATATGAGAGCTATATTTACATCTGAACCTATTTTCATGAAACTTAGCACACGTCATTCTAGACCTAATTCAGTAGGCTATGCCAAAATTCGTGCAAATTAAATGATTTTCATTGACTTTGGTGCACCATTTACCTAAAATCGGGCGAAACTATATGGGAGCTATATCTAAATATGAACCTATTTTCAGGAAACTTAGCACACATCATTCTAGACCTAATTCAGTAGGCTATACCAAATTTCGCGCAAATCGACGGATATATAGGGACTTTGGTACACCATTAACCTGATATCGGACGAATACATATATGGGTGCTACATCTAAATCTGAACCGATTTTCACGAAACTTAGCACACATCATTCTAGACCTAATTCAGTAGGCTTTACCAATTTTCGTGCAAATCGAAAGATATATAGGGACTTTGGTACACTATTTACCTTAAATCGGGCGAAACTATATATGGGAGCTATATCTAAATCTGAACCGATTTTCACGAAACTTAGCACACGTCATTCTAGACTTAATTCAATACGCTATGCCAAAATTCGTGTAAATCAAATGATTTTCAGGGACTTTGGTGCAGCATTTACCTAAAATCGGGCGAAACTATATATGAGAGCTATATCTAAATCTGAACCGATTTTCATGAAACTTGGCAAACATCATTATAGACCTAATCCAGTATGTTATACCAAATTTCGTGCAAATCGAAAGATATTTAGGGACTTTGGTACCCCATTCACCTTAAATCGGACGAAAATATATATTGGAGCTATATCTAAATCTGGACCGATTTTTCCCAATTTCAATAGGGTTCGTCCTTGGGCCAAACAAGTGAGCTGTGCCAAATGTCATCCAATTCGGATCATAAATGCGACCTGTACTTTGTTTACAATTTAACATGGACAGACGGACGGACATGCATAAATCGACTCAAAAATTCTTCTATGCATATTCTCAAAAGGAACTATGGGTCTATCTCGATTATTTTTGCCTGTTACAAACATATGCACAAAGACATAATACCCTGTTCCACAGTGTGGTGAAGGGTATAAACAGTATATTTTTTTTTGTAAATATTTTGACATCCATCTCTCTAATATTTTGCCTCGTAACCATGCACACACACACATATAATTTCCATCGAAAACAAATAGAGAAAAAAAACACAAAATACAGTTCAACTGAGTTATAGCGAATATATAGGAAAATTGTCTTTAATCACCCGTTCAAAAACCTAAAAAATGTAAAAGCCGACAATCTTCATATCTATTTTCTACAATTGTTCTTCATAACTATGTTGACCTGTAACTCCTCTTCCACATACCGGATAAGGAATATTGCCACAAATTATATTACCGTACTAAGTTTAACACGTAAAATAAATAACAAATTCTCAATGAAGACATAAATCATAACCGTAGTCATATACAATGACGACAATAAAGACTTGCGGGTGGAGAAGAGGATTACTAATGGGAAAATGCATGAAAATAGTACACACATCAAATCTAGAAATACTATGAAATAACAGCAATATCCGCAACCAACATTCCAATAGAGCAATCATTTTGATGAGGGCAAAATATTTTAATATCCAACGCAATAGCTCTGATGATTCAAATGCTCGCATATAAAGCACTCACTCAACGGCGGCATCAACAACATTACATCTATACAAAGAGAAAAAATGTTTTATGATAAGGTTTTTATTTGCCTTTGTGTATTTCATAGAATATGAAAGTGAACTCAAAGTGGCATCATAATCCTATATGGGCACATACGTGCACACATATGACACGTGGAGGTTATGAAACCTACAACACCCATATACGACATTATTGTTTTATGACATACACTTATTTAATGCAAAAGTTCGATAGAAATGATAACAAGACAGGAAAAAACTTGGTTATGTTCGGTAAGGCCGAACATTTTATACCTTCCACTATGTGATGTAAATGTAATATTAACAAGTGAAAAAACGTTAAGTTCGGCCGGGCCGAACTTTGGATACCCTCCACCATAGAAATACTGAAATTTTTTTGAAATGAAACCAGTAAGAAAAGTAGTAAAGTCGGACGGGGCCGACTATATGATACCCTTCACCACTTTGAGTACATTCCACAGATGAATCCTAACAGACGTCGCATTTTTAAAGGATCAGTAAAATGAAATTGGAACACGTCATTCTGCAACCGATACTAAATTGTTCATTTGGTCAGATATAGAAGCTATATCTAAATCTGAACCGATTTCAAGAAACTTAACACACATCTAGCCCTAATTAATTTAGTGCATACCGAAAGATATTAAGCGACTTTGATGCACCATTTACATTAAATCGGACGAAAATATATATGGGAGCTACATCTAAATCCAAACCGATTTTCAGGAAACTTAACACACATCATTCTAGACCTAATTTATTACGCTGAGCAAAATTAAGTGCAAATCGAGAGACATATGGGGACTTTTGTGCACAATTTACCTTAAATCGGACGAAAATATATATGAGATCTATATATAAATCTGAACCGATTTTCAGGAAACTTAACACACATCATTCTAGAGATAATTCATTACGCTGTGCCAAATTTCGGCAAATCGAAAGATATATAGGGAATGTGGTGCACCAGCTACATTAAATCGGACGAAAATATATATGGGAGCTATATATAAATCTGAACCGATTTTCAGGAAACTTAACACACATCATTCTAGACCTAATTTGTTACGCTGTGCCACATTTCGTGCTTAAATTGACTCAAAAGGTGATTCTAAGCTTATTTTCAAAAGGAACCATGTGTCTATCTCGTTTCCTTTACCACAGTGTGGTGAAGGGTATAAACAGAATTTGGTTCAAGAACCTAAATATACCGAAAATTGGGGGTACCAGAAAAAATTTACCAATATTTATAATTTATAAGGGAAAGATTTGCTACATAATAAGAACTCGACGTACTAAATTACAGTCAATTCGGTCGAAAAACATGATCAGAACCCCCAAAATACCAAAAATTGGGGGTACCGTTATATGGGGATTACCAGAAAAATTGGACCTATATTTATAATTTTTAGAACCCAATGTACAAAATTTCTGAGAATTCAGTTATAAAACGAGCCCAAATACTGAAAATTTTGGGTACTTTTATATGGGGGCTATCCGAAAAAATTGACTTTTATTTATAATTTTCGGTAGGGAGATTTGCGACCCAATAAGAACTCCAAATACCAAATTTCAGCGAATTCAGTTAAAAAACGCGCTAATGAACCTCAAAATACCGAACATTTGGGGGTACCCTTATATGGGAGCTATGCCTAAACGTGGACCGAGTTTCTTAAATTTCAATAGGGTTCGTCCTTGTGCCAATTAAGTGACCTCTGCCAAATGTCATCCAAATCGGATCATAAATGCGACCTGTACTTTGTTAACAAAAATACATGGACGGACAGACGGACATGCATAAGCCGACTTAGAAAGTTATTCAATGCATATTCTCAAAAGGAACCATGGGTCTATCTCGATTATTTTTGCCTGTTACAAACATATGCACAAAGACATAATACCCTGTACCACAGTGTGGTGAAGGGTATAAATATAGGGAACATACATACATATAACTACAATTCTACCAATCCATTGTTGTGAACCAAATAGATATTTCAGCAAATTCAATGGGGGTTTTCTCTAAAATCTCAAAACCCCAAAATGTTGACATAGTAGGGAGTATTGTATAAAATCCTGAAAAAATGTGTATAAAATCCATAGTAGTATATAAAATCTTGCAAATACTTCAATTTAGAGGGCAAATTAATATGAGGCATACTAAGGCGGGACCAATATTGACAACATTGTGTAGGAATTAGCGAATGCTTGGTTTTTTCATTATATAAGAGGTTATGCCTAATTAAAGGCCGATATAGCTCAAGTTCCAGGCTAATAATTTAGTTTTGAATCCCAATACCGTGCATCACGCTAAATATTAAATGCGGGTCGATATAGTTCATTCTCACGTTCTAGTTTTTATGTCGATATCCTCCGATAGAAAAATGATTACAGCATATGGCCAAATCGACTAAATCGTTTTAGAATTCTATACTATGCAGGGTATGAACGGAAAATTTCATCTACAAAATATCCCCTATTCTACAGTGATATGGGGATAACCCCAGCTATATGGGGACATCCCCAACACACGGAACAACTCAGCTAACTATTTTAATATAAAAACAAGTGAATAAGCGTGAAGTTCGGCCGGGCCGAACTTTGGATACCTTCCACCATAGATATACTGACAGGTACTAGAAATGAAAATATAGGGAACATACCAAAAAGTGGACCTATACCGACATTTCTATGTAAACTATAATACAAATTTCAGAAATTTTTAATGGATAATTATACCCTCAGCCTTATGGCTAATGAGGGTGTATACAATTTACAAGTGAATAAGCGTTAAATGTGCCTCATCGAAATATTAGTTCTAGACCACATGTTTCTTTGGACCAAATCCGTTTCAGAAAATTTACATTTCATCCAAACTTTGCCAATCTTATTATTTTTTCTAAACTTAGTTCAAATTCGAAGATAGGGAATATCGGTCCACTCCTTCTGGTACCTCCCACACAGGGGATAGGTTTAAATACGGGTTATAGTTCATATATAGTTCATTATCGAACCTTACGTTCTAGTTTTTTATCTCGATATCCCCCACAGGTGATATAGTTACAACAGAGTTTTAGAACCAAACCCAAAACGCGGAACAAATTTCATAACTATTTTAATATAAAAAAGTAAAAAGCGTTAAGTTCGGCCGGGCCGAACTTTGGATACCCTACACCATAGATATACTGACAGGTACAAGAAATGAAAATATAGGGAGCATACCATAAAGTGGACCTATACCGACATTTCTAAAAAGGGATTATATAAACCATAACAAAAAATGCATTAATTTTTAATGGATAATTATATACCATGGCTAATCGAAATATTGGTTCTACACCCCATGTTTCTTTGGACTAAATCCGTTACAAAAAAAGTTGTTTTCATCCAAACTTTGTCCATCTTATTATTTCTTCCAATCTTAGTTCAAATTCAAATTTTTTATCTCGATATCCTCCGCAGGAGAAATGATTGCATCAGAGTCTTAGAACCAAACTCAAACGCGGAACAAATCAGATAACCATTTGAATATAAACAAGTGAAAAAGCGTTAAGTTCGGCCCGGCCGAACTTTGGATACCCTCCACCATAGTTATACTGACAGATACATGCAATGAAAATATAGGGAACATACCAAAAAGTGGGCACATACCGATAATACCGATTTATGTAAACCATTATGTACATAAAATACAAACTTCGGCAATTTTTAATGGGTATTTTTCCTAAAATCTGTAAGATCCAAAATGTGGACTGATATTGATAACGCATTGTAGAGTATGAAATCCTCAAACTACTATAATTTAAATTACAAAGTTATATGAGGCTATGCCTAAAGAGGGACCAATATTGATTACATAGTGTAGGAAATAGTGAATATTTGGGGATATCATCATATGAGAGCTATGCCTAATTAATGACCGGTATATGCCAATTTTGAACCAAATATTTTAATTGTTTATCTCAATTCTTTCCTTCAGGAGGTATCACTATATTGAGGATTGCCTAAAAGTCTGCCGATATATTTTATTATCATCATGTTTGAGTTTTTTTATCACAATATCTTTAGAAGGCGGAATGCTTACAACAGACGGCTAAATAGTCTTTGTAGGGTAAAAATTGACTATTCCCCGTAACGACTAACCAACCGCACACGGAACAAATCAGTAAACTATTTTAATATAAACAAGTGAAAAAGCGTTAAGTTCGGCCGGGCCGAACTTTGGATACCCTCCACCATAGATACATATATATATATAGAATATATAGGGAACTCACCAAAATGTAAACATATACCGACATTTTTAAAAACGGATTATGTAAACCATAATACAAATTTCAGAAATTTTTAATGGATAATTTAATGGATAATTTATCCCGGATTAAGGCTTAATCCGGATTAATGTTCATTGAACCCTGATTAAGGCTTAATATGGATTAAGGGTCAGTAACCCCGGATTAAGGTTTAATCCGGATTAAGAGTCATTTATCCCGGATTAAGAGTCATTTATCCCGGATTAAGGGTCATTGACCCCGAATCCGGATTAAGGGTCATTGAACCCTGATTAAGGCCTAATATGCATTAAGGGTCAGTAACCCCGGATTAAGATTTAATCCGGATTAAGAGTCATTTATCCCGGATTAAGAGTCATTTATCCCGGATTAAGGGTCATTGACCTTGGATTAAGGCTTAAGGGTCATTGAACCCTGATTAAGGCTTAATCCGGATTAAGGGTCATTGGCTCGGATTAATGTCCATTGACACCGGATTAATGTTTAATCCAGATTAAGAGTTATTTATCGCGAATTAAGGATCACTTGTCCCGGATTAAGGCTTAATCCGGATTAAGGGTTATTGGCCCCGGATTAATGTCCATTGACACCTGATTAAGGTTTAATCCGGCTTAAGAGTCATTTATCCCGAATTAAGAATCATTTATCCCGGATTAAGGGTCATTGACCCCGTATTAAGGCTTAATCCGGATTAAGGTTCATTGACCCTGGCTTAAGCCTTAATCCGGATTAAAGGTCAGTGACCCCGGATTAAGGGTCACTGACTTCCGATTAAGGCCTAATCCGAATTAAGACCTAATCCATATTTACGGCCATATTTAATTACACACTACTCATATGTATGGTTCAACTGCGAATCGGAACGGTTCGATGTGATTCTCAGCGAAAATTACTGGAGTGAAATGCATTTTTCCCACATCGTAATAAATTAAATCGAGAATACCGTATTAAATTTTAATATAAGTGAGTGAGTGAAGCTAGGAGGTTGAAATTATGAGTGTAGGTTGTTGTTGGTGTGTAGGCGTGGGTTTTGGAAATATGAACTTTAACTGTACGAAAAGTATAGTTTCGTCCAATTTTAGGTAAATAGTGCACCAAAGACCCAAATTTAAGCCGATTGGTTTTACATAGGAACTATGCCCAAAAGCGGGCTGATATAGTCATTCTCGAACAAAGGACGAATGATTACAACAGATGGATGAATCGACTAAATCATCATATGTAGGGTATAAACGGAAAATTGCGAGTAAAGCATATTCCCCCTACTATGGTGGAATTAGGGTATATGGAGGTAAACCCAAAAACCGGAACAAATCAGTTATCTATTTTAATATAATCCAGTAAGGAAAGTAGTAAAGTCGGACGGGGCCGACTTTATATATATGATACCCTTCACTACATACACTTTAAAACGGTGAAAACGTGCCTCATCGAAATATTGGTTCTAGACCCCATGTTTCTTTGGACCAAACTTTGCCCATCTTATTATTTCTTCCAAGCTTAGTTCAAATTCGAAGATGGGGAATATCGGTCCAGGAGCTAGGTCTAAATGCAGATCCTCCGCTATCGCTATCCTCCGCAGGTGAATGATTACTACAGGTTCTTGGAACCAAACTCGAAACGCGGCACAAATCAGATAACTATTTTAATATAAAAAAGGGGGTTATATAGGGACTACCCCAAAAATGGGGCGAATATTAATAATTTTTGGTAGGGCGATTTGTTACCATATACGACTACAAAATACCGAATTGCAGTAAATTCGGTTGAAATACCCGCTCAAGAACCCCAAAATACCGAAAATTGGGGGTACCCTTATATGGGGGCTATCCGAAAACATGGACCTATATTTATATTTTTTGTGGAGAGATTTGGTACCTATTAAGAACTCAAACTACTAAATTACAGCTAATTCGGCGGAAGAATACGATCAAAACCCCCAAAATACTGAAAATTAGGAGGTACCGTTATATGGGGGCTACCCGAAAAAGTGGACCTATATCTATAATTTTTTGTGGAGACATTTAGTACCCAATAGGAACCCAATGTACCAAATTTCAGCGTACTCGGTTAAAAAACGCGCTCCTTATATGGGGGCTATCCGAAAAAATGGACCTATATTTATAATTTTTAGCGGGGAGATTTAGTACCCAATAAGAACCCAATTTAGAAAATTTCAGCGAATTCGTTTGAAAAACACGCACAAGAACCTCAAAATACCGAAAATTGGGGGGTACCCTTATATGGGAGCTATGGCTAAACGTGGACCGATATAGCCCATCTTCGAACTTGACCTGCCTGCAGACAAAAGACGATTTTATGCAAAATTTTGGCGATCTATCTCCATTCGTTTAGACGCTAGAGTGATTACAACAGACAGACGGATAGACAGACGGACATGGCTATATCGTCATAGAATTTTACGCTGATCAAGAATATATATACTTTATAGGGTCGGAAATGATTATTTCGATGAGTTACAAACGGAAAAACAAAACTAATATACCCTCCATACTATGGTGGAGGGTATAAAAAGAGGGTTATACGGGGACTACCCCTAAAAAGGTGTGAATATTAATAATTTTTGGTGGGGAGATTTGTTACCACATACGACTACGAAATACCAAATTTCAGCGAATTCGGTTGAAAACCGCACTCAAGAACCCTAAAATACCGAAAATTGGTATTTTTTGGGGGCTACCCGAAAAAATTGACCTATATTTATAATTTTTTGTAGAGAGATTTGATACCCAATAAGAATTCGAAGTACTGAATTACAGCCAATTGGGTGGAAAAAATCCGGTCAAAACCCCCCAAAAACTGGAAATGGGAGGTACCCTTATATGGGGGGCTACCAGAAAAAGTGAACCTATATTTATAATTTTTAGTGGGGAAATTTGGTACCCAATAAGAACCCAATGTACCAAATTTCAGCGAATTGGGTTGAAAACCGCGCTCAAGAACCCTAAAGTACCGAAAATTGGGGGGTACCCTTATGTGGGGGCTACCCGAAAAAATTGACCTATATTTATAGTTTTTAGTATAGAGATTTTCTACCCAATAAGAACTCAAAGTACCGAATTTCACTGAATTCGGTCGAAAAATGCTATCAAACCCCCCAAAATATCGCAAAATTAGAGGTACCCTTATATGGAGGCTATCCGAAAATATGGACCCCTATTTATAATTTTTAGCTGAGAGATTTTCTACCCTATAAGAACTCAATGTACCAAATTTCAGCGAATTCAGTTAAAAAACGCGCTCAAGAACCTCAAAATACCGAAAATTGGGGGGTACCCTTATATGGGAGCTATGCCTAAACGTGGACCGATAAAGCCCATCTTCGAACTTGACCTGCCTGCAGACAAAAGACGACTCTATGCAAAATTTTGGCGATCTATCTCAATTCGGTTAGACGCTAGAGTGATTACAACAGACAGACGGACAGACAGACGGACATGGCTATATCGTCATAGAATTTTACGCTGATCAAGAATATATATACTTTATAGGGTCGGAAATGATTATTTCGATGAGTTACAAACGGAAAAACAAAATTAATATACCCTCTGTACTATGGTGGTATAAAAAGGGGGTTATATGGGGACTGCCCCAAAAAGGGGGCGAATATTAATAATTTTTGGTAGGAAGATTTGTTACCATATACGACTACAAAATACCACATTGCAGCAAATTCGGTTGAAAAACGCGCTCAAGAACCCCAAAATACCGAAAATTGGGGGTATCCTTATATCGGGGCTATCCGAAAAAACGGGCCTGTATTTATAATTGTTTCTGGGGCTGATTTGGTACCTATTAAGAACTCAAAATACTACATTACAGCTGATTCAGCGAAAAAATACGAACTAAACCCCCAAAATACTGAAAATTGGGAGGTACCGTTATATGGGGGCTACCAGAAAAAATGAACCTATATCTATAATTCTTAGTAGAGATGTTTGCTACCCAATAAGAACCCAATGTAGCAAATTTCATTATATTTTTTATTGGAGATATTTGGTACCCAAAATTAAACGAAACCTAAACTACGAACGATATAAATTATGAATAAAAAAAATATATTCCGTATATCATTTATATTTTGAATTCTTCAAATTGTTATAATAGCCAATTTGTTATATATTTGTAACTAGGAATAATACTTAACAATGGTATCTTCCCAAATGACTGGCAGTTGACAATTGACTTCCCCAATGACATACCCATGTTAAAGTCAACTGTCTAGGGCATGATGTGGTAACTAGTGGCAGTTACAGGTAATTAGTAAAATAACTAGTTCATAACCAGTTACTCAAACTACTGGGAAGTAATGCAAAGAATTTACTGTTTTAATTATACCCTACACTACTATGTTGTCAGGGTATTTTAGCTTTGTGCAGCCCAAAGAGTTTGTAACGCCGCGAAATATTGGTCCTAGACCTACCTTTAAGTATACCGATCGTCATATCTCGACTAGCTGAGTCGATCTAGACATGTGTGTCGGGTCGCTCCAGAGGCCGCAATTATGGCCCAAACACCTCGAATTTTTACATGGAGAAGGGAATCGCACTGTGGTATAATCATGCCTGTTTTGATAAAGATCGGTCAATATTTAGCGGGTCAAATGCACCCTGACTTTTGTGTAAAAAATTATAAAATTTGTATTCTACGGCGTATATATTTACTCCTGAATGACTGAGAAGTTGATAGCATATCAAAGAGGAGTGGTTGACCTTTACATTGATACCAATTATATTATCGTATGTGCTCGGATTCGGGAGATACACTTACATATTTACGGGTACTTACGTATAAATATATTATTTGGTAACCAATTACCAGGGTGGGGTTAATATATATAGCGCTGATCGCTTTGAATCCATTAGTATCCAGGTATGGTCAAGGAGAACACCTATAATTTTCGGATTTGATCAGATAATAATATTGGGATGAAATGGACCGAAAACTTTAATTTTGTGTTTTTTTAGTCGATCTATAGACCACAATTGAAAACCGAACATCACCATACAACCCACAGTGAAGGAAATCTTAGCAAGTAATTAGTAGGGGTGTACTGAAATATTTTTTGACCAGAATATAGGACCACAGAAAGTTCGATTTTCGTGAAAGTTGTGTAGGGTCGGCCCCGTTCGACTATACCTCTCCACTCACTGGTTGTTAATAGTAAGGAAACATATAAGCAAATATTTGTATAAATTCATTAAACGCTTATATAACGTATAACCTATATAGAGGCACCATCCGACATATATTTTAATAAATGTAGAAAAATGTCGGAAGTTGCTATACTTTGACATTTTGGATTTTTATTCAGTAGTAAATCTCATTAGCACAAATTATTAAATCTCATATCACAATATCTTCCAATTATCGCTTTAAACGTTTTATAGATTTAAATTTAAAAATCAGTGAGCGGAGCAGTATAGTCGGACGGGGCTGACCATATGATACCCTACACAACTTACACGAAAATCTAACTTTCTGCGGTGTAGTCCTGAGCTAGGGCAATATTTCGCGATATATGCAACCTCTTGACAGACTAGAGGTCAACAAATATTACTAATATTCAGTACAGCTCTTCTAATTACTTGTCCAGATTCCCTTCAACGTGGGTTGTGTTGTGATGTTCGGCTTTCAATTGTGGCCTATAGATCGACTCGAAAAACACAAAAATTTAAGTTTTCGGTTCACTTCTTGTGGTAATTGGTTACTAAATAATATATGAATACGTAAGTAAGCACCTGTAAATATTTAAATATCCCACATCCGAGTACATACGACAAGATGAGTGGCATCAATTTGAAGGCCAAGCACTTCTCTTGAATATATTGTCAACATCTTGGGTCTATGTCATTCAGGGGTAAATAAATACGCCATAGAATACAAATTTTGTAATTTTTTATACAAAAGTCAGGGTCCATTTGACCTGCTAAATATTGAACGATTTTTATCAAAATAGGTAAAAATTCGCGACGTTTGGGCCATAATTGCGGGCTCTGGAGCGACCTAAAAAACCGACAAAAATTAAGTATTTGGTCCATTTCATCCCCTAAATTAATTAACCGATCTTCACCAAAAACAATAGGGGTCTTCGTTGGGCCGAACCCATCCTATATGCAAAATTTCGTGAAGATTGGTCCATAACTATTTACAAAATATAATGGACGGACGGACGGACACACACGTCTAGATCGACTCAGCTAGTCGAGGTATACTTCAAGGTCGGTCTAGGACCAATATTTCGCGGCGTTACAAACTCTTGGGGCTGCATAAAGCTATTATACCTTGACAACATAGTTGTGTAGGGTTGAATAATAAAATATTTATTATTTTCATTGTGAGACCACCATCCTATAAATATGTCATGAATTTCTCATAGGCCATTCTCAATATTCATGCGTCCATTGGAATTTTAATTGATTTCTTTTCAGAAAAAATATTGTCAAAGGACATTAAAAATATCTCCAGATACCAACATGAAAATGGCAAACATTAATTTGGACTGTCACATATTTTGTTGCCAATAAAAAAACCCAAATAAAAAACGAACAAACAGAACGCCGTTATTTATAGCTCCAAACAAACTAGCATTTGTATTGTAAGGGAAAACAGAATTGCTCACCAAACAAAAAAAAAAAAAAAACATTAATCGATTAACTTTTCGCACATTTCGATTTATGGACTCGGTAAAATTTGGCAGAAGGAAGAGGTTGGTGAAAGTGTATAGTCCTTTCCGCATTTCCCTGCTTTGTGATGTGTTTGTTGGCCCACACATATGGCCACAGTGGTAATCCATTCGTTTATATACTGATTAAGTTGCCTTAATCTCCCGACCATGGCAATAAATACTCCAATGTATTGGCCTTTGTATTTTGTTCGTTTCGCCGAACGAACTGCCATCACAATGAATAAAAATTTGAATAAAATTCACCTCAAAACTCGGTAAAAAAAACGCCAGATGCCACAGTTTATTGTCGTTTCGGGTAAAGTTTCCGAAAAAAGTGCAAAACAACAAATGGAATGAAACGAAATGTGGCCTTATGTTGTGGTAGTGCCATTATGGCGGCCGCCAATGCATTGCGACAAACTGCACAGCAGCACCGGCAGGAATCGGACACATTCAATCCAGCTTCCAACCGCACTAACAAACATTTACAATAAATTTGTGCAACATCAGCAGCAATGGTGGCAGGCAACAGAGCATTGCAAATCTTAGGTTCTGCCGGTATTTAACGGGTCCAGCGGCAGCATGAAATGCCCTTATTTGCATAACGGGTGGAGATTTCCGGCAAGCAAACAATGAAATTATTGCAACGTTTATAATTTGCATTATTTTATATGGTTGTTGTGGTCGTATAGTGAGGTGCTGTGCAGGGCGTTACAGAATTAAAGGTGAGGGGTTAAATGTTCATTACAAAAAGCTTCTTAATAATATTGTTGCTAACCGTTCCTATTTTCGTCCTTACTTGAAGCCATTGCCTTAAGCCAACATTAATCACCCAATGGCAAAGAAAGGGCAATTCATTCCATTCCATATTATCCAACTTTCACACCATCTGTATTTTAAATAGTCCTGTGAGTCCTTTCAGTGAAAAATCTGCTGTGTATGCACATCTCTCTCTCTCTATCTCTCTACCTCTCTCTCTGGGTGCATTTGCTTTTGTTGCTGTGGCTATTATGATGTTGTTGATGAAGACGACTAAAGCTCTGTGGTCAGTATGTGGTTACCAACTGTTGGGTGATTCAAACGTGTTTGCAAACCAAAATTATCCTACCGACCAAACAGCGACACAAAATTGAAATTTTGTTGAAAAGTGTCAAAAGCGAGGGTGGAAAAAGAAATTTGGTGAGTTTTTTGAGGTCGACATGAAGCACCCTAATGGAGCGCAATAAAGAAATTTCAGCACCAACATGAGACATTTTGGTGCGGTATATATTCCGCCGCTGTCATTAGACCTCACATTTTCAAAAAAGAAGTTGGATCAAATTTTTCAATCTACACCTTTTTCATATGTTATTCAAAACATGTCAAATGTAATTCGAGAATTCCATTTGTATTTCACAACATACAATTTGCAATTCGAGAATTCCATTTGCAATTCATAACATATCAGTTGTAATTCGAGAATTACATTTGTAATTAATAGAATACATTTCAACATTCATAGAATTCCATTTGAAATTCATAAACTTCCATTGGATATTAATAAAATTCGATTTGAAATTTAAATAATTCCATTTGAAATTCTTAACATTTGATTTGAAATACATAATATTTCATTTGTTTTTCATAACATATAATTTTAAATTTGAAAAATATTGAAATGAATTGTTACGAATTACAACTGAAATATTTAGAATTACAAATGAAATGTTATAAATTTCAAGTTGAATTCTTTGAATTTCAAATGTAAATATTCCAATTACAAATGCAATTTTTTAAATTTCAAATGGAATTTTTGGAATTTCATATGAAAAGTTAAAAATTACAAATGAAATGTTGTGAATTCGAATTACATTTGAAATGTTATGAATTACAAATTGAGTTCTCGAATTACAAATATAATTCTCGAATTGAAATTGAAATGTTTTAACATTTGAAAAAGGTGTATAGATGATAAATGATTGAGTTAAATTTGCCAAGTAGAAATCACAGTTAATGTTTATTCAAACAGTTCCAAAATCAATCGTGTCTGACTAAAAAATATACAGAACTTATCGAAGCTGTATGAGTCAACAGAGAACCTGATGTAAAAGAATGTTTTAAATTAAAGCATCAAACAAAACGTCATTATGTTAGGCCCGGTCGTCTAATTTTTTAACATCCACAGGTGGGTATTCAAAATACTTAAATTCGATCGGAAACTTTGTCTGCCTAGAGAGTTTTTATCCTCTGAGAAAACAAAAATAGGCTTTATCAGCGTTGGCGTTTTTATGGACGCTTTGTAAAAATGAGGATCTATATTATGTTTTAACTTATAAAAATCCGAAGCTATAACCATTAAGATACTCTCCTAGGGCTTGGAAGGAGACTTTGTTAGTTCCCATTCTGAAGCGCGCTTCCAATCCATCTCAGTGTAGTAGCTACATGCCAATTCTCCTTCTATTGCCTTTTGGGATGTTGTGAATTCTTTATTCTAGTCAGGAATAGAAGAACTGTTGAGAATAGAAAAAACGTGCGGGACTTTCAGTTTGGTTATACACCCGGTACTTCTACGGTTCATGCCATAACGACTTTTGGTAGCTTCATTGGAAAAGATTTCTATAGGAAATACGGAACTATAGATTTGTTAGATATTGTCAAGACTTTCGATTCAGTCTGGCATGGTGGAATTTTATATAATTTTCAGTCTTTTGGCTTTGAATTTTTAGAATGGTCGCTTAGAGGTAGTGTTTTTGGACAGAGGATTTTCCGATTTTCGGTTGTCTAGGCAACGTCCGATTTTCGCTGGTATTCATCTGAGGTCTTTGCTCGGTCTGATGTTTTACAATCTTGAACTATGCCGATGACGTCCTATTAGCATTTTCTGGTCCACTTGCTATGTGAATAGGCACGCTAACGAATATCTTAATGCACTCCATGGGTGCTTCGTCTTGACTTTAACGTAGGGAAATATAACGCTGTGGACTTTCTGGGTAGGCCAGTTTTAGGAGGTCTCCCAGGATGTTAGCTCTTGATCGGCAGGTGATCAGGCCTATCATTGCCTAGGCTTTTCCTGTCTGGTATGGTATTTGTCAGGGTTATGGTACTTGAGAGCGGTATGCAGCTCCTTATGCACTAGACTTTCTCTACGGAGAGGATAGTCGTCTGTTCTATCACAGAAAAATTTACTCTTCGGACGTAGAAATTTTGTATACAATACCACCCAGTTTTAAGATTTCAATTTAGCTATCAGTTTTCCATCGAATAATTAAAAATTATATTTTTCGGGGCATAGTTTGTAGTTGGGCTCATAGAGCAGGCGCTGAATAAGTGCATGATTAGTTATCGAAGTAAGTTAGATTTATGCCGCTTAACCTATAATAGTTATAAGATTTGAATTAATAAAATGACCGTAGCTAAAACTGTAAAAATGACGATATACCTTTCGAAAATTGAGCCTAAAACATAGAACCGTTATGGGAATAATGTTAAGTTTGAAAACAAAACTGTATTTGTACTCTTCCAAAGCGCCTTTTTCATGAACACAATGCCAGGACCATAAAAGTACGTAAAATGACGATTGAAGTTTATATGGGGGCTTGACTAAAACAAACCCTCGAATACCAAATGACTGATCTTTCGATTAGAACAAGGAGTTATAATATTCAAAGTATGAACTTGGGACAGTAAAAGCTGATGGATTAAAGCCAAACATTACGGGAGCAATAGTAATACAGTATTTTTCGCTTAATTGCACATCACAATTTTCACAAATTTTTGTTCAATTAACCGAGGAACCAATTATCCGAACCCGCTTACTATGAAATGAAATATTTTTGACCCATCATGTGGTTCAATTAAGCGTGGAAACCAATTAACCGTAGGGTCAATTAACCGAAAAATACTGTATATGTTCAAAAAAGCAAAGGGTTGTGCTGATTTCCATGGGGATTTGGACGGATATAGCTAAATCGACATACGATTTGACTGTGATAAAAAAATATATACCAATTGTGATATAGTGTTCAATAAACCGTATTTTGGTAATATCCGATTTAGCTGAGAAGTGCTTCAAAATTACAGGTGAGTGTAGAACACAAAAAATAATAGAATATTTTTAAGATCCACAAAACAGTGACACAATATTATGCCTGATCCTTTCATGACTGCTGGTATACTCTCACATTTCCCAATATTATATTTCATTTATTTATTTTACTTAATCCACAATTCTCTAAAATTCCATTCCAAACTCCACACCCACGTAGATTTCAACACAATTCAGGATACGTGAATTGCATTTTTAAATATACATGTTAATCCCAATGATGATGATGATGACAAAAATATGCAATTTTATTTAATGCAATGTTGTTGTTGCTGTTATTCTCGTTTCGTTTTTGCAGCAATTTTCGCTTGTCGTTTTTTCCCTACCCGTAGAAACATGTGAAAATGGGAATATTATTTGGTTTACCACAGGGATCACGGTGTCCGGATGTTTATGCAGTGGATTATAGGTGCGAAAAAACGAGCGCATAACCAAAAAAAAAATGTATAAATGCTTGATTTTATCATTAAACTTTCAGAACTGACACAAATAACATGCTGTTCTTTGTTGTGCTGTCTTTTAAGTCAAAAAGTTTTGTTAATCCATTAAATGGATATCAGGTATTTTATATTTTAAAGAGCGTGGTTATTATGTGAATGGATGATAATGGGTGCTATATTATAAAATTCTATTATTATATAATATTCGAAAATAAAGTATTGAAAATAAAATAGGTCTATACTGTTGATTCGTATATACTTCTTGGTTAAACAATACACCATATAATATTTCGCTACGTTACTCTTTCGAAATTCATCAGATAGAATCATGCCCATGCAGGGATAAAATCTCCCCCTCCTCATATATGTGGGCTAGAGATGTTACGGGTTTCTGTTGAAGTCTTCAGGGCGGCATTATAACAGGATTGGCGTTTATGCGAAGCTGCAATGCTATTCTAGCTAACTACACAGAACCAAGGTCCTGGATTACTGTCTATGCCGATGCTCACCAAAAGTAGAAGTAGCAGAAAACACTGAATACTTCTATCGGATAGGCCAAATTGAATCCACTTCGTTGAGAAAATTCAGTAAAAAACAGATAATACCGAAAACGGGGTTTAAACTTTATTTGTGAGTCAAAGCATGGACTTTATAGACAATTGTCAGCCAAAGTGTGTTTTACCCCCCAGTAACCCGATATCCACTACAATGGGAAATGGCGGCTAAAACCTTCATGATCATTTTGACAATGTGCCGCTTCACTTATATAGGGGGCTATATCAAAACATGAACCTATATTGTTCATTTTCTGAACAACCTTCTAGAACCCTTATACCGAATTGCACCCACATCGGTGTAAAAATGAACTAAGGCCTTCAAAATGTCGAATATTTTTCGATAACGTTATAAGGGAGCTATACCAACAGGGTAGAAAGATTTGACACCCCGTGAAAACCTGAAAAATCAAATTAGAGCCAATTCGGTTGAAAACCTGCCTAAGCTTCCAAAATACTGAATTATGTCGGGGCTACGATTGAACACTGTCGGTAGGCAGATTTACTACACACTGAGTATAAATTACAGCCAATTTTGTTCAAAAACGTGCCAAACCCCCTCAAAAATAGCGAAATTTGGGATGTAGCATTATAAAAAAACTACCATAAACCAGTAAGGAATGTAGTAAAGTCGGACGGGGCCGACTATATGATACCCTTCACCTTTGGGTATATTCGACAGATGGAATCTTAACATACGTCGCATTTTTGATGGACCATTAAGATGAAACTAAACATTTCATTCTACAACCTATACTAAATTTTGGTCAGATATAGAGTTGTTTCATACAATGGGACAAAATTATGTAAATAAATTTAAAGCAAAATATCGAAATCTAAACCGATGTCATCGAAACTTGTCACATGTTAGGTTACACTATCTATCTTGAGTTTTTCATTTACTTATAAATCCAAATTTCGTGCAAATCGAAGGATATATAGGGACTTTGGGGCACCATTTTCATAAAATCGGTTCAAAAAAAAAAATATATATATATATATATATATATATGGGAGCTATATCTAAATCTGAACCGATATTCACGAAATTTAATACACATCGTTCTAGACTTAATTCAGTATGCTATGCCAAATTTTGTGCACATCGAAGGATATATAGGACTTTGGTGCACTATTTACCTAAAATCAGACGAAAATATATATGGGAGCTATATCTAAATCTGAACCGATTTTTCCCAATTTCAATGGGGTTCATCCTTGGGCCAAATAAGTGAACTGTGCCAAATTTCATCCAAATCGGATCACAAATGCGACCTGTAGTTTATTAACAAAAATACATGGACGGACAGACGGACATGCATAAATCGACTTAAAAAGTGATTCTATGCATATTCTCAAAAGGAACCATGTGTCTATCTCGTTTCCTTTTGTCTGTTACAAACATATGCACAAAGACACAATACCCTGTACCACAGTGTGGTGAAGGGTATAAAATGGACCATTATTGATAAAGTTTAGTAAAGATATGTTCTACTCAATGTGCATTCATTCAAAGTATCAAACTTCACACAATTCCGAAGTGTGAGAGAACCCATATATGGGCCTACACTCAAAAACGGATAAATATTAATAATTTTCGGTATAAAGGTTTAATACCCAAAAACAGGCAATTCGATTGAAAAACGTGCTAAAAATCCTCAATATACTGGATATTTGGAGTTAACGTTATATGAGGGCTATGCTAAAGCGTAAACCGATATATCTCATTTTCAATCATTTCGGACGGGGTCGCCATAAATTGGATCTTTGGTGCACCATTTACATTAAATTGGACGAAAATATATATGGGAGCTATATCTTAATCTGAATCGATTTTCACGAAACTTGGCAGACATCATTATAGGCTCAATTCAGTACACTGTACCATATTTCGTGCAAATCGAATTATATATACGGACTTAGGGGCACCATTTACATTAAATCGGAGGAAAATATATATGGAAGCTATATCTAAATCTGAACCGATTTTCAAGAAACTTGGCACATTACTATAGGCTCAATTCAGTACGCTATGCCAAATTTCGTGCAAATCGAAAGATATATTGGGACTTTGGTGCACAATTTACCTTAAATCGGACGAAAAAATATATGTGAGCTATATCTAAATCTGAAACGATTTTCAAAAAACTTAGCACACATCATTCTGGACCCAATTCAGTACGCTGTGCCAAATCGTGCAATTCGAAAGATATATAGGGACTTTGGTGCACCATTTACCTTAAATCGGACGAAAATATATATGGGAGCTATATCTAAATCTGAACCGATTTTTCCCAATTTCAATAAGATTCGTCCTTGGGCCAAACAAATGAGCTGTGCCAAATTTCATCCAATTCGGATAATAAATGCGACCTGTACTTTGTTTACAATTTAACACCAACAGACGGACGGACGGACATGCATAAATCGACTCAGAAAGTGATTGTATGCATATTCTCAAAAGGAACTATGGGTCTATCGCGTTTCCTTTTGCCTGTTACAAACATAATACCCTGTACCACAGTGTGGTGAAGGGTATAAAAACATGTTATTGTAGTTACGTCCGTTTGAATTTCTTTAATAAGATCGCTGTTTTTGACGTTAGATGTCTAAATTTTTGTGTGGACATGTAGTTTTATTAGACAAACAATAATCAAACAAAAAGTCAATTTCAAATTTTTCTGTAGTTACGTCCGTTTGCATTTATGATGACGACATATATCTTCCACATGTGGTAAGGTGTCGTCCGATTTTCTCTAAGAGGTGCACCAAAGTTACAAAGTTTGTTCGATGCAGATGACATTCTGCATAGCGAACCAAATTGAGTCTAGATTGATATTAATGGTGCATCAACAACTACCCACGGTTTTGGACGAAATTATTGAATTAAATTTAAAACAAGTAAAAAAGTGTCAGTCGGTGTTGCCGGCAGATATATATCATCAACCTATGATTTGCGGAGGTCTTCGGTGTTACAGGATTTATTATTCGTTTTATATACGGTAGCTTCAAAAAAAGTTTATTTAAAATACTCCTTCTTGTGCCTTCCCCAAGCACAAAAAGGAGTAGACCAATGGGTGCCATCATCGAACTGATCTAGGCTGTGTACAGATAATAGATTGTGCTAAGTTTGCTTCAAATCGGACATTCCATTCACCTGACATTGTAGATATAAATATTGAAAATGTTGACCATCTGTGGTAGACCAATGGGTCCCATTTTCGAACTTGATCTAGTATTGGTTGTGCAAGTTTAGGTTAAAATCGCATGATATTATAAAATTAATTCTAAGCAAAACTTAGATCATTTTATGGGGGAGTTACCAGAAGGGGTGAACCGACATTCCATCATCGAACTTGAACTAAGTTTGCTATAAATATTACAATGTGCGAAGTTTGGATGAAATCGGATACTCGACTGAAAATTGTCTGCAACTGATTTGTTCCAAAGAAACATGGGGTCTAAAACCAATATTCAATGAGGCACATTTTCACAGTATCGAAGTGTATATACATACCCTAATTAGCCATAAGAATGAGGGTATAATGATGTGTTTTAAGTTTTCTAAAAATCTGTTCGGTTCAGATTTATATATAGCTCCCATATGTATTTTCGTCCGATTTTTCGAAAATGGCGCATCAAATAACCAATTTGGGAGATTAAGATGACATTTTGCACAGAGATCTTAATTAGAATAACGCGTTTTATTACTTCCATATATTGCATCGACCGAATAGATTTAAATGTTTTCCGATTGCAATGATATTTAGAATAGCGTACAGAACAGAGTATTAAATGTTGTTCAAATTGGTTCAGATTTTGACAGAGGTCTCATAATAGTTTCAATCGGTTTTATCTAAATGGCGCACCAAAAACCCACCCTTTATTCGTATACCATGGGCATGAATTTATTAAAGTCGTTTCATATATACAAATCATATATTAAAGTTGATCAGTTGTCATGCCAAAAGTCCACCAACTCTTGTACATACTTGTTGAGCATGGTTTATTTTTGGATTTGCAGATTTATGATTTCTTTAGTATTACTTTTATTGTTTTATTCTCAATATATTTAACGTAGACAAAATAAAATAGAAAATTATTTAAGCTCCTATTATTTTTTCCTGGCCCCTATAAACAATATTTTTTTATCACTTAAGCCATGAACGTAAAAAATAACACCTCAACATATGGAGCGAAAATCCTATTGGCAAATACATGTGAAAATCCTCTTTAGATCTACGAACCAGAAAAAAATAAATAAATGAAAAATTTAATGGAAGATTATCATATTGTCAATTTGATACAATACATATTAAAATATAATCAATAGGCGTTATGGTTTGTTGCATGCAACATTTGGCAAAGATAATTTTTCAATTTTTGAATCTGTTGCTTCAATACAACGAAGTGAGTTGGGGAGCAGAGGCGTCGTTAAATTACAGTTTCATGAAAAAATTACATATTTTGATTTTGCATTATCTATGTCTCTAAGAGTATCTAGCTACGCCAATGCTGCTACATGAAAAGATCTAAAAAATACTTCCATTGAAAATCTCCTTATACCTTTTTACGCTTTTATGCCATTTTAAATATTGAAGGCATTAGAAATGACTCGAACAAACATTGTTTGTTATTTCTTAGGCTATAACACACATACATGTATCTCAAAAACTCCCGAGGCACAGGCATGCCCGTAGCCCTTTAATGAATGTTAAAATTCGACATATATATGTATTTACATTGTAACATGAAAATGTTCGTAGCCAGAATCCCTTAAAAGCTTAAAATCTTAAATAATATTTATTGTACAATATCCGAGTATATAAATGTAAATTTATTTGTCTACGTGTTAAACTTGAATGACAGCCATTTAAGCATATTCAATTTTATTTTTGGAATAGCTGTTGCAATGCGAATGAATACTTGAGACAATCAATAAGCGTAATGTTGTACAAAAAAAAAATCATTCACCTATTTTTATGAGTCTTTAGTGATTTCCGTGGAATTTCAAATTTCCAATATCACACGTTCACATAATAAATTGCATACAATTAAATTCGTAAATATACGCAGGCACACGCACGTTCGATCGCATCTGGACCACCATTTGCTGTTAGATTGAGCTCAATGCCATTGACATACAGTGGTTTTCTACACTCGTGGTAATTAAATGTTCCTAAGAGGAATAAAATGAGAGATGCCATAGAGTGGAGGTTACTTTTGGATTTCAGAATATTCTTAAATGCGGGTTATTTCATTTTACAATTTCAAAATTCAGAGTGACAGCACCATGTTCTAGATAACCACATGAATTCTGATAGGCTTTTAGCGTAGGCCTTATCCCAATGGCTCAAAGGAAAAATTCGTAAAAAACTCAATTCGAACACTTTTGGAAGCGATTTTTAATATTTTGTCCACAATCTATGCTATTCATATTCTTCACTAATTTCATTATGATTTCATTAAAAATTTTGTTACATTCCTCTTGTGTATGTAAAAATTACGAGAATCAAAATTTTTTTATTTGCAATAGTAAACATATTTGAAGCCAGTAAG
>NW_026881896.1:0-35841 GCF_032173495.1 Musca vetustissima
TTGTATGGATCCCTAAAAAAATATTCTTTAAAAAATCCACGCCTTGTATGGATCCCTAAAAAAATATTTTTTAAAAATATTCTTTAAAAAATCCACGCCTTGTATGGATCCCTAAAAAAATATTCTTTAAAAAATCCACGCCTTGTATGGATCCCTAAAAAAATATTCTTTAAAAAATCCACGCCTTGTATGGATCCCTAAAAAAATATTCTTTAAAAAATCCACGCCTTGTATGGATCCCTAAAAAAATATTCTTTAAAAAATCCACGCCTTGCATGGATCCCTAAAAAAATATTCTTTAAAAAATCCACGCCTTGCATGGATCCCTAAAAAAATATTCTTTAAAAAATCCACGCCTTGTATGGATCCCTAAAAAACTATTCTTTAAAAAATCCACGCCTTGTATGGATTCCTAAAAAACTATTCTTTAAAAAATCCACGCCTTGTATGGATCCCTATAAAAATATTCTTTAAAAAATCCACGCCTTGTATGGATCCCTATAAAAATATTCTTTAAAAAATCCACGCCTTGTATGGATCCCTATAAAAATATTCTTTAAAAAATCCACGCCTTGTATGGATCCCTATAAAAATATTCTTTAAAAAATCCACGCCTTGTATGGATCCCTATAAAAATATTCTTTAAAAAATCCACGCCTTGTATGGATCCCTATAAAAATATTCTTTAAAAAATCCACGCCTTGTGTGGATCCCTATAAAAATATTCTTTAAAAAATCCACGCCTTGTATGGATCCCTATAAAAATATTCTTTAAAAATCCACGCCGTGTATGGATCGCTAAAAAATATTCTTTAAAAAATCCACGCCTTGTATGGATCCCTATAAAAATATTCTTTAAAAAATCCACGCCTTGTATGGATCCCTATAAAAATATTCTTTAAAAAATCCACGCCTTGTATGGATCCCTATAAAAATATTCTTTAAAAAATCCACGCCTTGTATGGATCCCTATAAAAATATTCTTTAAAAAATCCACGCCTTGTATGGATCCCTATAAAAATATTCTTTAAAAAATCCACGCCTTGTATGGATCCCTATAAAAATATTCTTTAAAAAATCCACGCCTTGTATGGATCGCTAAAAAATATTCTTTAAAAAATCCACGCCTTGTATGGATCCCTATAAAAATATTCTTTAAAAAATCCACGCCTTGTATGGATCCCTATAAAAATATTCTTTAAAAAATCCACGCCTTGTATGGATCGCTAAAAAATATTCTTTAAAAAATCCACGCCTTGTATGGATCCCTATAAAAATATTCTTTAAAAAATCCACGCCTTGTATGGATCCCTATAAAAATATTCTTTAAAAAATCCACGCCTTGTATGGATCCCTATAAAAATATTCTTTAAAAAATCCACGCCTTGTGTGGATCCCTATAAAAATATTCTTTAAAAAATCCACGCCTTGTATGGATCCCTATAAAAATATTCTTTAAAAATCCACGCCGTGTATGGATCGCTAAAAAATATTCTTTAAAAAATCCACGCCTTGTATGGATCCCTATAAAAATATTCTTTAAAAAATCCACGCCTTGTATGGATCCCTATAAAAATATTCTTTAAAAAATCCACGCCTTGTATGGATCCCTATAAAAATATTCTTTAAAAAATCCACGCCTTGTATGGATCCCTATAAAAATATTCTTTAAAAAATCCACGCCTTGTATGGATCCCTATAAAAATATTCTTTAAAAAATCCACGCCTTGTATGGATCCCTATAAAAATATTCTTTAAAAAATCCACGCCTTGTATGGATCCCTATAAAAATATTCTTTAAAAAATCCACGCCTTGTATGGATCCCTATAAAAATATTCTTTAAAAAATCCACGCCTTGTATGGATCCCTATAAAAATATTCTTTAAAAAATCCACGCCTTGTATGGATCCCTATAAAAATATTCTTTAAAAAATCCACGCCTTGTATGGATCCCTATAAAAATATTCTTTAAAAAATCCACGCCTTGTGTGGATCCCTATAAAAATATTCTTTAAAAAATCCACGCCTTGTATGGATCCCTATAAAAATATTCTTTAAAAATCCACGCCGTGTATGGATCGCTAAAAAATATTCTTTAAGAAATCCACGCCTTGTATGGATCCCTATAAAAATATTCTTTAAAAAATCCACGCCTTGTATGGATCCCTATAAAAATATTCTTTAAAAAATCCACGCCTTGTATGGATCCCTATAAAAATATTCTTTAAAAAATCCACGCCTTGTATGGATCCCTATAAAAATATTCTTTAAAAAATCCACGCCTTGTATGGATCCCTATAAAAATATTCTTTAAAAAATCCACGCCTTGTATGGATCCCTATAAAAATATTCTTTAAAAAATCCACGCCTTGTATGGATCGCTAAAAAATATTCTTTAAAAAATCCACGCCTTGTATGGATCCCTATAAAAATATTCTTTAAAAAATCCACGCCTTGTATGGATCCCTATAAAAATATTCTTTAAAAAATCCACGCCTTGTATGGATCGCTAAAAAATATTCTTTAAAAAATCCACGCCTTGTATGGATCCCTATAAAAATATTCTTTAAAAAATCCACGCCTTGTATGGATCCCTATAAAAATATTCTTTAAAAAATCCACGCCTTGTATGGATCCCTATAAAAATATTCTTTAAAAAATCCACGCCTTGTGTGGATCCCTATAAAAATATTCTTTAAAAAATCCACGCCTTGTATGGATCCCTATAAAAATATTCTTTAAAAATCCACGCCGTGTATGGATCGCTAAAAAATATTCTTTAAAAAATCCACGCCTTGTATGGATCCCTATAAAAATATTCTTTAAAAAATCCACGCCTTGTATGGATCCCTATAAAAATATTCTTTAAAAAATCCACGCCTTGTATGGATCCCTATAAAAATATTCTTTAAAAAATCCACGTCTTGTATGGATCCCTATAAAAATATTCTTTAAAAAATCCACGCCTTGTATGGATCCCTATAAAAATATTCTTTAAAAAATCCACGCCTTGTGTGGATCCCTATAAAAATATTCTTTAAAAAATCCACGCCTTGTATGGATCCCTATAAAAATATTCTTTAAAAAATCCACGCCTTGTATGGATCCCTATAAAAATATTCTTTAAAAAATCCACGCCTTGTATGGATCCCTATAAAAATATTCTTTAAAAAATCCACGCCTTGTATGGATCCCTATAAAAATATTCTTTAAAAAATCCACGCCTTGTATGGATCCCTATAGAAATATTCTTTAAAAAATCCACGCCTTGTATGGATCCCTATAAAAATATTCTTTAAAAAATCCACGCCTTGTATGGATCCCTATAAAAATATTCTTTAAAAATCCACGCCGTGTATGGATCGCTAAAAAATATTCTTTAAAAAATCCACGCCTTGTATGGATCCCTATAAAAATATTCTTTAAAAAATCCACGGCTTGTATGGATCCCTATAAAAATATTCTTTAAAAATCCACGCCTTGAGAAAATCGATTCCAACGAAAAATTGACGGCTATCCTTTTGTCTTTTTGTTGTAATTTTTCATTTTCATTGGATTAATTAATCATTTATTTTTCTTCTTCTGCTTCGCCCGTCTACCAGAAGCGGTTTCATCATGAAAGGTGGTTTTGTGTTCAAAAACAAATTTCCTTATTTCATCCGACCAGGCCAAAAATATGTGGTCCAAATACTATCGAAGCTAGCTGAGAAATCCAATGCCGTTCGGAGGAGAGGAAAATTATTTCGAACGTTTACTATTTTTTTAATTACGCAGATTGTTTTTGTTTCTGTGTCTATTTTTTTTTAATGTTATTGTTACGACAGCCAAGTCATCTACAACAAGATGTGGCTGGAGACCCAATCATATGTTTGGTGAATGTGTTTTTCTTTGGACATGGCATGTGTATTGGATCTCACTCGGCCTGCCTGCTCTGCTCTGTGTGTCTTTAGGCCATTTGTAATTTTTCATTGATACCATTGTCGTGGCAATTGCTGCTGCTGGTAGCTTGTCCACTGACTCGCTCGCTATCTATGGCTGTTGCGTGTCTTTCATTTTTTGTTTTGGTTGCCTTTCGTCTTTGGCTGATATCGATGCCTTCATGTAACATTGGACATGGTCTCTCCGTCTGTAACAGATGTTCGTTCGTTCATTTGTCCAGTAGTTTTCCATCTTCTGCTGCAGCAGTGGTCTCCAATGAATATTGTTTCATTCCTTTCAGCATTACTTAATCGATTTATTTATTATTTCTTGATAGATCTGCGTATATTTTCCCTTGATGATGTTTGTTGTTGTCTATGTATCTTTTTTCTCATTTCCATTTAATATTCTATTTGCCTTTTGTGAAACATTTAATTAAATTATGACTCTTTTTTTCCTTCTTTTTTTCTCTTGTAGGTATGTAACTCATCATTTGATTGTTTTTCTCATCCCCCACCCCCTCTTGAATGAATTATTTTTTCCATTTGAAATTGAAAATATAATGGTAAGTAAGTCTGTCGGGAGCTTCAGAGTCAACTGCCTCATTATGGTTCTGTGGTGGCAATTAATTGGGTTAATTGCTGTTTATTGTTTTGTGAACCAACCCTTGATTAAATGTGCGTGCTGGAAAAAAATTGTAACAAGGTTCTCCTATTTTAATAATAATGAAAATTATTATTTTTTATTAAAAATGAAAGTCCTTGCTTTGTTGTAAGTACCAAAATGTAGTGTATCAGTATTAAATATAAAGAAGTGGAGGAATATACCCCTGGAGATTACTTCGTAAAACTGCAATGAATTGAGGAAAACAGAAAATCCTGCGAAGCCTTGTGGAAAAAATTGTGAATATAGGCGAACTATAAACCAGATACTTGAGCCAATTACAACATCAACGTTTTAAGATCCCCTATTACCTGATTGTACCCTAGAGGCATTAATACAAAATCTAAAAAAGTTTTGATTTCAAATAAATAACAACGAGTAAACTTAGCCTTCACATCGACTGGAACATACCTATTATAACCTTCATTGTTTGGTAAAAATGTAAATAGAAATGGTAGTAGAACCTGAAAGGACAACAATCAAAATGGAGCTACACAAAATATTCTCCTCTGGACTGAGAGAATATAGAATGGTGAGGATTTTTTTATTTTAAAATCTACAAATTTAAAGAAAAGTGCATTGCGTTTTTTATGGTAACTGAATTCAGTAACAAAATTACTTTTACTTCGGCTGGAATAAACATTATATACAGAAACTTTTTTTTTATAAAATATAAACCAGTGAGCAGAACAGTAGTAATCAGACAGGTCCGACAATATGATACCCTACACAACTACCACTGAGCTCTAAGTTTCTATATTTCGAGCCTGTGTAATATTTCGCGATATTTGCACACTCTTGGCCGATTCGTTCCCGAATCATGTTTTCCCAAAATAAAAAAAATACTCCCTAAGATTAAAATTTTTATATATTATACAAAATAATTTGTTCATTTGACCCGCTAAATATTGACGGTTCATTTTCATTACATTACATTCGAATTAGTTAGTCAGACCGCCTTCTCCATGAAAAATTAGTACTGTTCGGTTTATAGAGCGACTAGAAAATCAGACAAAAATGTTTTCAATCCATTTCATCCACGAAATATCATCTGATCATTCACGCAAATTATAGGCGTTGTCTTGGACCATAACCGAAACTTCATGTATAATTTCAAAGCGATCAGCGCCACATTTTCGACCTCTAGTGTGGTAATGGTAATAATATCAAGTCCCCTTGGATATTCTGTCGATTTCTCGGGTCTATATAAATCAGAAGTAAATATATACGCCATATAATGCAAATTTTGTCATTCTTGGTTCATTTAACACGCTAAATATTTTCAATTCTCTATCAAAACAGTCATGCTTATTCTTTGGCTAAATCCTCCTCCCCATGAACAGTTTCGTAATATTTGGATCGTAATTGTAGCCTCTAGAGGGACCATTTCATACCATAAAGATTAATCGAACATTACTAAAAACAATAGGGTCCTTCTTTGACTAGAACCGGTTCTACATGCAAATTCTGAGACGATTGGTTCATGCCTGTTGCGTGTTTACAAATTTTAATAGACAGACGAACACACTTGTCTAGATCGACGCAGCTAATCGAGATATAACGATTGCTATACTAAAAGGTAGGTCTAGGACCAATATTTCGAGGCGTTATTGGGGGCACATTAAGCTATAGCAACCTGACAACATAGTTTTTTAGGGTATGCAAATTGTACAAATATATTACTTTGAGTGCTACCTGTACCTGCATATTTTCCCCCTATTATATATTTTTTGATACATCTCGGAATCGTAATATTCTACTACGCCTCACATTCAAAGCCCTATTTAGATATTGGACTGCCTTGAAAGTTCCATTTTTATTTTCCTCTCCATGAATAAATTTCTATTTCTTCACAAGTCGTGTCTTATTATGGAAGCCGAAGATTTCAGGCTCGGGCTCTATTGTGAACTCGCTGCTTCATTATCTAATGAATACACGACCAACGTATACATCCCTACTGTAGGTCTTGGCCAGATTTACCAATGGTAGACTTTTCATAGAATATGAAAATTCCACCTTCATGTTCCTCCTCATGGGAAGTTCCCATTTCTAAATTGGTCGTGTCCTGTTTTGAAAACCGAAGTTCTCGAGCTCAATGCATTGGCTTCTAAGAAACACTGTAGCATTGTATGTGATACTTTTCTTCATATCATCAGGTTGATTTTATCCCATGATGGAAAATTTTTTCACAATGGAATATTTAATATCTGCCAAAGTCAAAGATCTCGAACATGCGTTCTGTTGTGAACTCACTGCATCGACCTCTAAAAAAAGGCCTTTACTGATTGATGTTGGGCAGTGTGCCTTTGCTTCACCATCATCACGTAGATGGGGGAGAATTTCTACGATTCGATGCACAGTTTAATATCAGTCAGTATAATTTGAGATTACATACCATGTCCTCTTTGAAAGGCAACGGTTGTTTCGTGAACTCACTGCATAAATATAAAGTAGTCCACTTTAGAATTATATGTAAATATTGTTCGCGAACTTATGTATCGTCCTCTAAAGACGGCAGTTCGCTTTTGATGTTGAGGTATATAACTTTTCTTTTAAGGTAGTCCCTGTAAAGATCTCATGCTGTGTCCTGCATTGAAGCCAGAGATCTCGAGCACTCTCTCTGTTGTAAACCCACTACATCGTCCTCTAATGAAGACTGTTGCTCTATATGTTCATAGGAATGTTTTTTTTTTCATTATCCTCTGGTTGTTTTCCTCCTATTTTCACGTTGCGAAATATGAGAAGATAGGCTATATTTTATTTTGAAATCCAAAAATTCCGAGAATTGTTTTTGTCTTGAATTTACTGCATTATCCTCTAACGAAAAACGTTGCATTTTATGCTTAGGAATGAAACCTTTCTTCATAATCCTCAAGTTGACTTCCGTTTCCCCTTGCTTCATACTTTTATCTGAAGTTCTTGGCAGTAGCATTGATATTGTCGATTACGGTATAGTAAAATTTATCCCTGTATTGATTTTTAAAACTATTGCTTCAGATCGCGTCACATTACTAGAATTTTCTCATTAGGATTCCCATTTCTTCAGTGTTCTGTTTTGAAAAACAAAAAATGTCGAGCATATGCTCTGTCGCGAACTCACTGTCCCATGTTCTGACGAAGACTATAGTTTTTAAAATAACGAATTATAGACTTTCCCAATCAGCTTCATGGGAAGGCAATTTATTTGTATAAAATTCTTGTTGACTTTGATGACGGTGAAAAAATTAATATTATCGTCTTCTCTGAAATTAAATGAGCATTTGTCCGCTTACTTCAGCAGCTGTTTCGTCTTTGGCCTCTTACTACAATTTTTAGAATAGACTTAGAACCTGCGATGCTTTCTGGCTTCACGTAAGATGGCGGTACCTTAACTTTATCTACTGCCTGTTTCTTCTTCTGTATTGTTCGAGTCTTCTTGTTAAGATTTCTAGGCTTTACGAAGGATTCCTAGGCAGCACTCTCCCGTTTATATCGATCGCCCTCACTCAATGGATGTTCAAGACATTATCTTGTGAAGTCGACTTGCTCGACGTTCTAGATGATGGGAAGATTCGTTTTCATTTGTGCGAGTGTCGTAGTGGGTTGCTCTTCCAGATACTTAGTTCTCCTCTTGGCTTACATGGGTGTATTCCCGCTCTTCTGATTCCATTTTGACACTTTCAATCTTTGAGTTATTTAACTAACTTGTCTGCTTCTTTCGCCATTCCAAGACAGAAAGGTCGGTTTTGCTCCCAATTTTCGAGTCGGAATTTGAGTTCGATTCATCGGCATTCTCTTGGAAGTCGGTTCTGTGTCGGCAGTCCTTCCATCTGTCGCTTTATAGTAAATTCATTTTCTTCTATCGTTGGCCTTGAAACAACGTGAGTAAATGTTTATCTAACAAGAAAATCCCATATTTGACTTCTCACTATGATTGATAGTCTTCCAGAATATGGTATTCTTGCAAATCGGTTCTAGCTATCCCAATATTGTTGCTAAGCTCTTCCTCCACCACAGGATATTTTTCTGCATTTTGAATACACGTCGATCTTGGTTTTAAAAAATTCGCTTGCGATCGTTTTTTGAATTTGAAGAGATTGAAGGTTTATTTATTAGACCTCGATCATCGGCCATTATTACCATGAATTTTTCGCGGGGAAATTTATTCTAAGCCAATCTATTATTCTCCATATCTTTGACGTATACGCACGGATAGACTGTGATCTTTATTTATTTTGGTAGAACATCTATTTAAGGTTATGAAATTAAATGTATCATCAGATAATTTGCATTTAAATTCAAGTTTCTTGCCCACAATGACTATACTGGAATCCTGTTGGCATAATCGTTGTTCTTCATAGATTATTTGAATCTCCCTTCCTAGCCTGACCTGAAGATCTTATCTAAAAAAAAAACTCAAAGAGAGGCCCTTATTATGAAAGAAGTCAGACCTTTCCTCTGTTGAAATTCTTTTTCAAAATATCGATTAAATTAAATTTAATCCACACCTGAAATAATACCTCTTTATTATTCCATTATATCGTGGGGATATTTTTAACCTTCCCATAAACATCTTAAATGTTATCCGGTTATGGATGTCCGGATTGTACGCAGGATATATCCAATACATCCGTCTGCGGTCAATTTCGTTGCTAATGCGATTCATTCATCTATTTTCATAGCTCTAGTTCCATGAAAGGGGCAGATTTGAGTTGAGTCATTCCGGAACGAACTAGTTCATTGAAACTATTCCGATAAAGGAACTAGAGATTCAAATGAACTATTTAGGAGTCTGAACTAAATGGAGCAAATAAACTTTCTTCGAAAAAGGAACTAGAAAGATCGATCCACTCTGTGAACATTATTGCCCAACTCTAGGGAAAATCTAGATGAACAATTGGAAGAAAAATAACCTGACTGATGAAATAACCGCACCTAGTCCCGATCGTTCCTTCTGCAGAATAGTTCCTTTGAACTAGTTAATTTCGAAATGAATTAACTCTAATATTTAATCAGTCCTTTAAAGCAACACTTTAGTATATGGTTTTCATCTCCCGATTTAACGTTGTCTAATTGAATATCTATATACCTTGTTTACTCCGTCTTCTTCAGCATACCAATAACTCAAATTAATTGTTTGAGATACTGGTGTAATAGTCACTGTATCTCTTCTAGAAGTTATATTCGCCCAATTGGTATTGTAGAAAAGTTTTCAACACTTCCTTACACGTATACAGGATTCTATGGTTCAATTCACGTAAAATGCGATTATCGGATAAAAGGATTGGAGCCTTGTACTCTCAAATAAGTGAGTGAAAGTTCTTGGTAAACCGATAAAAGTTTATTGGTTATTTATCTATACTTTACATTTGGGTCGTATCGGTTCAAATGAAAATTCCCCAAAAGGAACTGTCGGTACTAGTTACGTTTTTTGTTCATCTAGTTCTTTTGCTCCAGTCGTTCCTTTTTTGCTCTCATTCATCTAGTTTCTTTTGATCGAATTGTTCCCGTTCATTGACCGAATTAACGGTATTGTACCAATTAACGATTGAACTTAAAGGAACTATGGAACTAAATGAATGACCTAGTTCCTTTTGTTGGAAAATATGCCCCAATCAAATTCTAAGAATTTTATTCATGTACGGATGTACAATCTGCCTTATTCCCTCTTATCCTTTACATTCCTCTGAGTTTTGACCTACTCCTATTAAACCATTACTTGGCATTTACATCTTTCATTCCACACCACCAATTATTTCCATTCTTCAATAAATTCATTATTGCATTAATTATTGTTCTAGTATCTGTCCTCTTCTCTGTATCTGTCATGTCGTCGTCATCGCCGTCAATCGTCATAAAATTGCATTTTCATGGCATTCAGGTTATTTAATTAGTATTTCATTATCCATCTATTGATCTGTTATTGTGTCATCATTTCAAACTCGTTGTTTGCATGGCGTTCGGTCCGTCCACTCTATTTATGTCCACTTACCTAGTTTCCAACTGGCAAAGAAGAGTATCGCCATAATCCTTCTTAATGGGATAATTACAATTGTGGGTCAGTGTGGAATTGCCAATGTAATTGTCACGGGGCTCTTGTTGTTGTTATAATTAAAACAATTTCCGGCATTTAATGAATTCCAATGGAAGATGGTGATTATGATGATGACATGGTTGGATGATGAGATTGATTGGTAATGGTGTAGGAGATGACAGGGATAGAGAAGAGATGGACAATTTTGGATCACAGTCCTATTTTCAGACATTCGGGGAAGTGGAGGATTTCTTGGACAAATTCTGTTAACATTTTTGAACATTGCCTTATTTTTGGTCATAAGGAGAGTATGAGCTTCTCTTTGCCTAAACCCGCTTAAAATCTCCTCTAACTTGTACGTCTTCTTTATGTAGTTTTCTGTTCTAATTTTAGTTTCCAAAAAATCCTTTTTTCACTCATGTACGATCATGTTTAATTTTGCTTAGTGTCGTCGTATTTATTCTTCGCGGCAAAGTCATTGCCACATAATCGAATAAAGATGTGACCAGGCACTTACTCATACACACACACTGTCCCATCGAACCCATAAAAAGACTGAAGTAGAGTAGGAGATTTAAGTGCAGCAGTCACACGGACTGACAGAATCATTTAGAGATCGGCAGCCGCAGCAGAAGCGGAGCAATTCCTTCATAGTCATCATCAGCATCATCATCGAATTACCGAGGTACTTTTTTGAGTAAGAGTCGTCTACATTGATTCAAACACACTCGAGTCACTAACTCACGCATTTATCCACAGCAATGCTTCTGGCAAGAAATTGACGACAGAGCCACCAGACAGACCGACAGACAACCATTCAGACAAATACGACCTGGGCCTAAATTGTTGGCGACCATTGTGATGGTCCAACTGTCAGGCAGCCGGGCTGCCTGCCTGCCAGTATTTTACTCTGGATACCTATTTTATAGTTTGTATTACTGCCGCACTTCGTCTTTTTTTCCTCGTCTGTCCCACTCGGTCAGTAGCTAATGATGAAGTGCTTCGTCGTCAAAAAATGAAGAACGAAACCAGGCACATCATCAGCAGAAGGAGGAAGGAGATAAAAAAAAACAACAACAACATGAACCCAAACAAAAATCATTCCTCTTTGAATAGAACTCACCATATGTGAGTGTTCGGTTGCTGCTGCCTCTGCCTCTGATATATTAAATGCTTGCTTGCTTTGGTCTATGGAATATGGTTTACCATCCAGAACTGTGCTCGCCAAACCTAAATGATCGATCGTGTTTTTGCGCTTCATAGCTTGTTTTTGTGGAGTTTCTTTTTTTGTCGATTTTTTGTTGTTGCCTCTTTCAATTGTCGTTTTGTTTAAGATCCCGTAGGCAGCAGGCAAGCACAAGCATGCATAATATTTTAAGGTATAAAGTTGCAATGATTGCCTCCACATATTATATACCGCCGCAGCACCAGCAACCATCACTTTTCTTCCTACTACATATCCCTATCGTCCATTCATCCACGCAAAACGGGGTTACAGTGGTCTGGTCAGGGGGAAAAATAAAAATTCATTGCGTTTTTTATGGTAATTGAATTTGGAAATAAAGATTTTGAAAAATTGATATTTGGAAAGATCTGAATATATTAAAAAAATAGAGCATTATCCTTACAGGAAGAAGAATAACCTAGGAGGAGCTGTAGTATTGATATAAGCATTTTTAAATCATGAAAAAGTAATTTTAATGATCCTATCTGCAAAGAACAAAACTTTCAATAGAAGGATGTATAAGAGAAGAGAAGGATGTATATCAAGAAGTCTGAAGTTGATCGACAGAACACCGGAACTAGTTAATTTAGTTCCACATTTCGTTTTAATTCAATCGTTCATTGATACACTTCATATTAATAGATGATGCCTATCGGTTGTGTTTCTTCTTCAGTACTTTGAATGCAATTTTTTTCATGCTCGAACCAAGCTATTACAGAATAAAATCAGTGGCCCTTAAAGGATCTTAAGAATAAACGTGGAGGTTTAGTTGATATCAGAATTAGTAAATGGACACGAATATTAATTAGAATAACTGCAAATTACCGAGATGAAGAAGGAAGAAGTATACCAATATGTGTCCTTATTTTTTTCACTTCGTAACATGAACTAGTTCATTTAGTTCCATACTTCATTCGGTTAATTCTGTCGTACTGTGAATAGACATTTTTTGTCAAAACATTTTTATTCGAAAACTATTTATCATTCCAGATTCATATATTTCTTAATTTTTTCAAAATTGTGAACAACGAAGACTGAATTTTAAAGGAATTCCTTAAAAAACTTAAAAGTTCGGTCCGAAATGTATGTAACAAGGAGATCAGATTACGTGTACTTATGTAACTTTTTTCCAATAAATTCGGCATCGGAAACCTGTGCAGAGATTCCGCTTAAATTGAACACTAATATGAATCTGACTGATCCCTATTTGTAGAACTAAACATTATTCATGTAATATTAGTTCATCGAAGATTTCTCGGAGACGTCACTAGTTTTTCGAAGGCAAAAAAAAACATGCACCAATTATTGAAAAGGTACCTAATAGAGGCATATATATCAAGCACCCAAGTACTTAAATCTGTGGCTTGAGAGGACTACATACGTAATGTACTCTTTGTCGTATAGAGGTTGAAGAATGCCGGAGAGATAGGCGTTTCATAACTAAGGAGATATCACATCGTTGGCTGGCAAAAATTAAAAAAAAAAAAACTTTTTGAGGGAGGGCTGAGAGAAGTATCATCGACTTATACAAAGGGTACCAATAGAGCTGATTTGGTTCAGTCCAATAGAGCTGTTTGGTTAATGAGTAGAAGGAACAGTCCAATAGAGCTGTTTGGTTAATGAGTAGAAGGAACGGGAATCTATGTTGATAATTATCAACTGCGTAGATATCATTGATATTGCAAAGAAGTATTGCCTCAAGAGACTCCGCTACTGTCGACAGAGAATGAGGAGGGGTCTCATGGTACTTATTTATATTTGTGGGATTCTCAGTTGCAGTAACCGCATGTTACGCATGCGGTTACTGACCCCTACTTCTAGCTGGCTTAAAGGTAGTAAGTACCTTTATAAGGCTTCAGTTGGTGCATTCTGACATTTCTGAATGCAACATTGCCGAAAAAGTTTTCAATGGCCTTAATCAGTGCTCAGATCATGTTCTGTCATCTTCTGATATGTGTGTAGATGGAATGGTGATCTATCCCCCTTATATATATTGAAACCGTACTTTTTAAAGCCTGTAGATGCTTCCTTATACTAAAGACTAATAACATCGAATCAGGACCTACAACAACTGCAAATTGCTATGCTGACTTAAAGGAAGTATATTCGTCTTCTCAGATTATTGACAGTTTTCATATGTGTGAGAATGGAAGGGCACCTATGGTGATATATCCTTAATTTCGGGGAGAAGTAATGCCTCAAGAGTCTTAGCTCCTATCATAAGACGTGGACGCTATTTTTTGAACAGTATGAATACTATTCGGACATGTTTATACAAGATTCTGAAACTGCAGCCTCTCTCATACACCATTGAACTGTTCTCTTTTATCCGTGTCATATAATAGTTAGGCAATTCTGATTGTAACATCTGAGACGCTATTACAACTAATGTGTATTACTTATGTGGACTATACTATTATGCTCCTTGTAACATCTGAGTGGGTACTAAGACTGTTAGGATAATGACAGTTCTAAAGGCGTATTCAATTGCGTAGCAAAATTATACACGGACCATACTTGCTGGTACACTGTCGGGAAAAGACTTCAGGATCCGGATCATACTTTACCAATCGTCCAGAATATTCAGTTAGATTATAAGAAACTATTTCGCAAAGAAACGGTTCGGATCATTCGTTATGGGGTTTCCATTTGCTCCAGTCGCTCCTTTGTATTTTCGTTCACCATGTTTCTTTTGATCCAATCGTTCATCTATATCGTTCCGTCCACTTACCGAAATCACGATTTAACTAAAAGAAACTATATAACAGAATAAATAATCTAGTTCCTTCATTTCAATCGTTGATTCTGCCAATTAAAGCTGGATGAATCCGGAACTCTCCAAAGCTAGTAATTCCCCTCATTAATCATTTGTTATTCGACAACTCATTTGAATACTTAAATATTTCAATTGTAATTCAAACTATTTAATTTTTAAGTCGAATTATGTGAAACGTAATTAAAATAATTAAATTTTGTATTCGAATTTTTACAATTGTAATATTAAAATAATATCGGAACGAATTGATTATAATTTCAAATTGAATCCTTTGAAATTCAATTTACACAATTTGAATTTTAAAGGAAATAATTCAAATTACTATTTATATTACTCCAAATACAAATGGAATTGAACTCAAATATTTTTAATTATTATCAAAATATTTCATTTGAAATTCGGATTATTCTATTTGTATTTGAAAATGTCATTAAAAACATTTGTAGTTGTAAAAAGTTGCATTTGCATATAAAATCTATTTGTGTTGTAATTCAAGGATACTGTTTGTATTTCAAATTGTTTCATTTAGAATTCAAATTATTCCATTTGTAGGTATTAAAAGGATGGGATTTGAAATTCATATGTTTGAAATTACAATTGTAATAATTCCAATTATTACAAAGAGAATTATTTTAATTAATATAGAATCAAATTAATTAGAATTTGTATCAGTCGAATAAGAAATGAAACTATTTGAATTTTAATTCGAATAATTTGATGTTCAAGTGAATTTTAATTCAAATAATTTCCTTTTGTAATTCTAATTATTACAATTGTAATTTCAAACATATGAAATTAAAATCGAATCCTATTAGTACTTACAAAAAAAATAAGTTGAATTTTAAATGAAACAATTTAAAATGCAAACAGAATACTTGAATTACAAAACAAATATATTTTAAATTACAATTACAAATGTTTTTTACAGGCATTTTCAAATACAAATGCAATAATTCGAATTTCAAATGAAATATTTTGAATTACAAATAGAATATTTTGAATGCATATAAAATTATATTTTTAAATTTACAAATGCTTTCAATATTAGTTTTAAATAGCCCAACAATCAAACCACTGTAATCTGTACCTCCTCCGATCGTAGAACTCAAGAACCGAACAGAGAACATGAAACTTCTGGCGAAGTACATACGACACGAAAAAACTTGGTTCTGTATTCCTCCTCCTTCGAATATGATAAACAACAATAACAAAATCTTCGTTGCTATTGTTGAGGTTAAATTAAAAATGAAAAAAGACGACGACAACGACTTCGAACATCGAGGAAGTCGAAAAAAAGTTTATTTTCATATGATTTCTATACTCCGTCCGGACGGAGAAAAAAGAAAGAAGTGAACCATAAACAAAAAAGACGAAGACGTTGAAGAAAAAAATATATACAACAACTCAGAGTTTACATATTATATTTGTTTTTTTATCGATCTATCAGAAAAGTTGCACTAAGAAGATTTATATCGTGCACAAGCAAGAGTTCGGACTGGAGAATGAAGAATGAAAATAAATAAACGAAATATATAAAAACAAAACAAGATATGGGGAGTATAAGAGAGGAAAACCAAGACGTTTGGGGTGTGAGAGAGTCGTATAAGACCCAGAGTAGTAGACTCTACTAAGTAGAGGAAAAACAAAACAATGACTTAAAGAGCGACTTAAAGATGTGTGAAACGCACACTACTTGAAAATAACTAGTGAAGAGGGCTAAACTCTATTGAGTGTGAGTTCACTTGTTGTTCTCTCTCTCACACCCCACTCTCTCTTCTTGTGTGTACCGCTATGAAGTAGCTCTCCCATTGTGTTCCCACTTCAATTTATGAGTATTGTTGTGGTGGTGGTGATGATGTTGTTGTTGTTGCCATTGTAGTGGGTTGCCACTGTTGTTGTCGTCGTATGGAAAACATGATCGAACAATGAGAGCCACACAAACAACAAGAAATTGAGCAAACTAAGAAAAGGAGCAAATGGATGGAGAATGAACCTAACCTAAACACTCTGTTTGCTTTGTTACTGACTGGGAGAATTATGCCTGCCGATTCGTGTTCAACAACACACACTTCAGTTCTTTACGAGACTTGAACGCAGGCTATCGTGTGTAAGCGCGTAAATTTTTAAATTTGAGCGAATATCCGGATAGTTTAAAAATAACAACAACAAAATTTTTAAAAAATAAATCAATAATATTCAAATAAATAAAATAATTTACGCAAGAATTCTCACGAAGAGTCGGGGTCAGTTAAAGGAGCAATTACAGAGAATTATTTTTTTTTTTTTTTAAATAAAATAATAATTTTTATTAATTAAAAAAAAAGATAAAAAATATTTTTTGAAAGAATCTATATTTTCAAGAATTAATATAACGGAAAATAAATATATTTTGTGAAAATGTGAAAGTTAAATCAAAAAATTTTAAGTTTTTATATCAAGTGATAAAAATTCTTTTGTTTTGAATTTGAATTTTTCAATTCAACGAAATTTGTGTTTTGAAAAAAGAGAAATATTTAAAACTCTACAAGAAAAAAATAAATTGTTTAAAAATAGTTTTTTTCATTCTAAACAAAATAAAAAACTTGTTTTGAAATCGAAGTTTAAGCAAGTGTGTTACTTCGCTATCAGTGGCTTTTTTGTGGTGATTTTTTTTTAAAGCTGCAGAAGATCGTCTTCTCCCACTAAAACAAAATCTCAAAACTGGATTATCGACTTTTTTCGTTAAAACGTTGCCGTTTTGTTGACAATTGTCGGTTTTGGAAGCTGTTAAAAAATCCAACTTCGTTGTCATCTGCAGAGGTCAGCTTTAGCCGCAAAGGAAAAATTCAGCTACAGTTAGTTTTCTATGGATTAGCATCGAAAAGTAAATATTATTTTTATTTTTATAAAAAATATTAGAAAGTGTGTTCCGCTTAAAAAAGAGTTACCACATATTTGTTAAATAAAATAAATGTATAGACAATTTATGGAAAATAAAAAAATGCTGCTACTGTTTACATATTTTACAAATACAACTCAAAATACTTCAATACGAAAACCCACGAAGGGTTTTATACAAATTCATATAGTAGTATGTTGGGCGCCACTTAAACTGAAATGTGTACAATAATAAATTTCAATTAGCTATTAAATATGAATGGTTATATAGACCTACACAAACCGAACTCCGAGTCCTCCAAAGAAAGTCCATCTAAGAGTTTCTGAAAAAATTCACATTTTTAGTTCTTATGTTGAGCGCCACTTTGTTTAATTCACTAAGATAACTGTCGTTTATTGCCTCTAAATGAATCTTAAACTAAAAAAATAATTCAACATTTAAAATATTACTTATAATCTACAGAAATTTAAAATTGTCTATGGAAATAAAAAAAATATATATTCCGTTTTTCCATGCTTTAGAGCTGCTATGTCGTTAAAGGGCCTCCTACAAAATTTGTTAAAAATTAATATGGGGAAATACTCTTAAAGGATATAGTAGTAGTTGTTTTAAAAAATCCAAACAAGAGTTCGATAAAACTTCATATTTATAGTTGTTACGTTGGGCGCCACTTTTTCACATTTAAACATTAATTGGTTACATAGAAACATTTCAAGACCACGCCTTTTCAAATAAGAAACATTTTTCTGATTATTCCCTTCAAGTTGATATCCTGATCAAAGATTATATCCCTGTATCATTCTTATGTAATTTTTGTAGTACAATTTGTTCTTTGTTTCGAATTTTGGCTCAGGTTTTTGCGATTATCAAACAGATGTTTCCATGACCAAAAATATTCTCCAAAATACTAACGGTATACCATCGCAGCCGATTGTTGATTATTTTCTCCCTTTGGAGCTTGGCTGATGTGTTGACGGATCAAAATGTGCGTAAAAGGACACATAAATCAGATTTTCGGACCAATATTGAATATTCCAGCGAAATCCTCCAAATTTATTAGTATAAAAGTGGACCCAAATTGCTAAGCATCGGACTGGCTGCCGTTTCTAAAATTATTTTAAAAATGCGTTTTAGGACCTCCAAAATATTCTCCAGAAATTTACATTAATGGAGATTAAAAAAAACAGTAGCCAGTAGTAGTAAAAATAAGAAAATCATGTACAATATCCTTAAAAATACATATTTATAGTTCTTATGTTGGGCGCCACTTTATCTATATATATTTAATTTAACATAATTCCCTTCAAGGGTGTTACCCTGATGAAAAAACCATCTAGTATGTTGATATAATTTGTGTAGCACGATTTGGCCCCAGGCTTCGGCGTTAATCAACAAAAATACTTTTTTCTTGACAAAAATATCGACGCCAAACCAACTTCTGCCTATGTCCACGCATGTTCCGTCATGTATAATTCGCTCGAATGACTCCAAAAATATCTTCAACAGAAATCTACGTTTAAGGAACTCCAAAAATCTACTTTAAGGCAGTTCTAAAAATCAGAATTTAAAAAAAAATAGGTCAGAGTTCTTCGTGTAAATATTTGGAAAACTTGCGAGTAAGGACTTTTAGAAAGGTTTTCAAATAGGCTTCAGGTTTTGCTATCAACAAAAAATTGCAATGAAATATATTCTCTTAAAGCTGACCCATCGTGTGAAATTCACTAGGAAATCTCTCGTTTTATTAACCACCAAAAGAATTTAAAAAAAAAAATCAGCATAAACGGACGTTAAAAATAAAAAACACATTTATATTCTTTTAAAAATTTTGTAAAAATGCAAGACAGAGTTCAAAAATTTAAAGAAAGTCAAGATCTCTCCTCCTCACATTCTGCTCACAAAACTTCGACTTCCTTGAAAATTCACAAGCCCGAATCCTCTAATGAATTCTAATTGAAGTCTATAAAAACAAATTATTTTTTTATTAAATTCACATACGTTGGGCGCCACTTCTACTTACTCAATAAATAAATTATATATAAAAATATTACTCATAATAATATTACTCATAACGTTTCGATATATATTTTTATTTACAATTTTACTTTCAATATAGATTTACATACGTTGGGCACCTCTTTCACCTATTTAGTGACAAAGTATTTAATTAAATATAATTTTGTTTGTTTGGAAAAAAGTTTCATTTATGTCATCCTATAAAATTATTTAAACAAATCAAGCCGGAGTCCTCTAATAAATTTAAGTTCTATTAAGCAATTATATTTTTTAATGTCCATATGTTGGGCGCCACTTTTCAATACATATTTTTTAAGTACGATTTGACCAGGCTTCAATACAAATGTAAATACTCAAAAATAGTTTTTTGAGATATATATTTTTATGTACGATTTTTCAATGCTTCAGTACAGATATACATACGTTGGCCGCCACTATTACCTATTTAATGACAAAGTATTTAATTAAATATAATTTTGAATTGTTAAAAAATTAAGCTGAAACCTTCTAATAAATTTAAGTTCTATTAAATAATAATTTTTTTTTTATAAATTTACATACGTTGGGCGCCACTTTTGTTAACTTAATAAATACTAACTAAATTACTCAAATATATTTTTTTTTTTTGGAATAAAAGTTTCGATACATATTTTTAAGTACGATTTTACCAAGCTTCAATACAAATGTACATATGTTGGGCGCCACTTTTATCAATTACATTGATCGACATTGCATGAACATTTTATAGACTACGAGTCTCTCCTGAACTTTGTCTAGAAACATATGACCTGCCTCATATTTAAATGATAATTGCATGGAGACTTTATTAGCTGAAATTCGTACTTATAAATACTTACTTCGATTCAGACCATATTCAAATAGATTTCCTTGACTTTTAATACTTTTTTACAAAGACTCCGAAACTTGGTTTTTTAATTCCCATAATTATGGGAAAAATATATATTTTAATATTAAAAAAAATATATATTTAAAAAAAACATTACTAAATGAGCTGAAGTATATATTACCTCCCAATTATCACTTCGATAATTTTGTATTTACCAAATATTTCAAATTAATGCACCTCGTGCTGATCTTGCAGAAAATAATATTTAACACCTTATGTCAAATGAATATTTCCAGCCATGCAAGTTATTTTTTTGTGCAGATGCTCGCTGGCTCTATCGGTGACTTTTGTTTCTAGTTAATTGCATTATGGCATGTTGTTGGCTAGTTAATTTAATAAATTTAATTTATACACCTTATATGGGAGAGAGTATCTATCAACAAGAGATGCCTACCGGAGGAGACAGAGCACGTGTATTGCATTTTTCTTCGTATTTCATTATTTGTGAGATAACTTGCAACATTTGAGCTTTTTTTCTGGTGTTGTTCAAATGATAAATTGCTTTAATGCGGTGTTAGATAATAACGTGATTGTTAGTTAATTTTCACGCACACAGGCTCACATTTGTAAATATTTTGTTGTTTCTAAATTTGTCTCTAATTACACACAAATGAGTTTAAGAAAAAATGCAATAATCTATTGCGAAATATTGGGAGAAAATATTGTTGGGGATATTTAAAAAAGTATATAATTTGTTCATTGTCACTAATTAGCTAGAACTTGTGTTTGGAAAATCCGCCCCCAGAGTTACAGAACGGGTGGATTTTTCCAAGAAAATTCCCAAGGGGAATTTCTCAGCCATATAGGAAATTTGTAAGGATATTTTAGGCGTGGGTTTTTTAATTTTTTGAGCCCATATCAGAGCCTTACGCGTGGACTTTTTAAAACTAATTTTTTTAATCCATATCAGAGCTCTAGGCGTGGATTTTTAAAACTAATTTTTTGACTCCATATCAAAGCCCAAGGCGTGGGATTTTTAAACTAATTTTTTGAGCCCATATCAAAGCCCAAGGCGTGGGTTTTTAAACTAATTTTTTGAGCCCATATCAAAGCCTTAGGCGTGGATTTTTAAAACTAATTTTTTGACTCCATATCAAAGCCTTAGGCGTGGATTTTTTAAACTAATTTGTTGAGCCCATATCAGAGCCTCAAGTATGGGTTTTTGATACTAATTTTTTGAGCAAATATTATTATTTGAGTCCATATCAGAGCCTTACGCGCGGATCAAGTTTTTGAGGCTGTATCAGAGCCTTAGGAGCGGATTTTTCAATTAATAATTTTTATAGAGGTCTTTTAGTATTTTAAATTTTATTTATTTATTTTTTAATTTAATTGTGTCATATTTTTATTGCTGCATTTTGAGGGGCACAAAACAAAAAATAAACCAACATCCAAAACAATTTCAATTAAAAAAAAAACACATTGAATTTAGTTGCGGTTTTCAGTTTTGGATTAATTACAGAAAGAAAAAAACTCACATTACCGCTTCTCTTCTTTCACTTTGAACGCTTTTGGGTTATTAGGTAATATTTTGTTATTAAACGTTTGTTGTTTTACAAAAATTAAAAACGTTGATGTGTGAACCATAAAAAAAAATAAATGATTTCAATTTCTTTTTTTTCATCATTTTTTCTGCTTCATATTTTGTTTCGGGGTTTGTCGTTCAACACATCTTGAAAGATTCCAATCGAGCTTTGAACCTGCTCGCTTCTGTGGCTGCTGCTGTTGTGGTCGGAGCGTCTGTCTCTCCTCTGACGACTGCCTTTGGCATGATGAAATTTAATTATTATTATATTTTTCGGTTTGTTTCTTTTTTATGGTTTGTTTTTGCGTCTTTCTTTATTTGGTTTTGTTTTACAAATATTTTTTTTGAACTCTGTGTTTACCTTTATGACTGCTGCGTAACTAATGTAATAATAGGGTTTTTTGTTGTTCGGTGGTGTTTGAAATAATTATATTTTCCTTTAAACGAAATATGTAATTACATGAATGTTTGAATTTTTTTTTGTGTTTTATCCAAAAAAAATATATGAAAATTGGGACTGCACTTTAATTAATTTTTAAGCCACTATCAGAGCCTTAGTCGTGGGTTTTTAAAATATTTTTGAGCAAATATCAGAGCCCCTTAAGCTTTGAGTTTTTAATTTTTGAGCCAATATCGAAATTTCAGGTTTTTCTAGATTACTTTTTTTTTTGGAGGCACTGTGGATTTTTACGTATATAATTGTTTGTGTGTGTATATATTGTTGAAAAAGTAAATACCTCAGCATATCTTTGAACCCAATAAACTATTTTTTTTCTTTCATACATTACTCAGTGTTTATCCTGCAACATATTATTTAAACCCACAATTGTCCCCCCTTCATAATAATCGTATAAATAGCAACAAGCTTTACACAAATTCCCATTAGAAAATTACTATTTGACTTTAAGAAGACATTAAATCATAAATTAGTTAAACAATCCTTGCAAACCTCGCCATTAACTGTCTCTCTCTCGTCAAAAGTTGCAGCCAAGCAATTTACACTCATAATTGTAATCCTCTATCCTTTCCTCCCCTCCGAGACTAATGTCACTTAAAACGGGGATTATAACAGACCAAACAAAATTTGTGTGTGCCATTTGAATGGAACCACCAACTACTTCCAACAAAATTTACTTCTTTTCATACATCAGACAGGTAAAATTGTTAGTAATTATATTGACTGCTTGATCGGATTTTTTTTACCCCATCTCTTTTTTTAGGATAATAAATTGAGTAGAAGGAAGTCATTACTAGTTTGTGAAAGAAAATAATTTGAGAAATGGGATTTGAAAAGGATTTACTTAGTTGGACAATTAAACAAACGTTCATACTTGAGATGTGTGTGTTTGTTTGTACATCATCCGACACACTTCAGACTCAAACATTTGTTTGGATATGGCAAAAAAAACAACCACAAACTAGGCTACCTGAAAATGTGAGGAGCAATTTATTTCTTTAGATAAAAGAAGGATAATAAATTGGAATCTACTCTTTACAGAGATTCTTAATGTTCATATCTACTAATCAAATGAAAATTCAAATAAACAGCATTTAATTTTCGAATAGAGAATTTTACCTTGTATAGGCCTTTCTCAATATCATGCCAATAATCAAAATGTTGGTATTTTCAGTAGACCAGTATTTGGGGTAGCAACTGTGTCCTTAATGTGGATTTTTTATAAATTAATATTTTGAGTCAATATTTTAGACCTAGAACTGGGGTTTTATAATAAAGATATTTTATTTTTTGTAAAGAATAGTAATCTGACCTGTAAATGAAATTTTTTGTAAAATAGACAATACCGAATGTTGTTAAAAAGTTACAGAATACAGGGGCTTATATTTTAATTGATTGCTTGTGTTCATTAATCAGAGTCTAGGCGTGGATTTTTTAAATTTATTTTTATTGGAGGATGGAATAGAGTTTAAGGTTTAGAGGTCTTTTCAATCAATTTTTAAGGCAGTATCGGGAATAAGCCTCACTCATAATGTTTTTTAATTAATATTTTGCGATGAATGTCGGAGACTCACTTGTAGTTTTTTTTAAAGATTTTTTGGAAGATTATTGGACCTTCACTCGTAATTTTTTTTTGAAGGAAGAGTATCAGATCCTTAAGTTTGAAACACATTATTTTTTGGGTAGGATTTAAAATTGGATTTCTACATTTTTTCCGGGGAGAGTTTCTTAGCCTTAAGTTCGATTTTTAATAAAATATCTAAAAATTTAAATAAAATGTTAAGTACGGATTTTTTAGCAGAAATTTTTTTTTTTACGATATATTTGGGAAAGTATCTGAGCCTCTCTCGTAGCCTTTTTAAATGAAGAGAGAGTATTGGAGCCTTAAACTGCAAACTAATTTTTATTTGGTTAGGATTTTGAATTTAATTTTTAAATAATTCTTCGGCGACAGGTTCTTAGCCTTTGGTTCGATTTTTTTTAATAAAATGTCTTGATATTTTAATAGAGTACTAGGTCTGGATTATTAGCATAATTGTTGTAGACTTCCATCTGCATTTTGGGTAAATAAGTTGACCTTTTTTTGGGCAGATTTTCGATGTCTTAAACATTATTTATTAAGAACATTTGTGTTGTGAGTATTGGAATCTTTTTGAAAAATATTCAATATTCAAATATTGTTCTCTTAATTCTATTATTTAATGATTATATTTATAAAACATGAATAATATAATTCCCCCGAAGAATTTTATTAATTTTTTTTTTCTTTTTTTTAATTTTTTTTTTAATTTTCAATCAAAAATTAAATATTTATTTCAATTCCAAAAAACACACACACACCTCCTCTTCAATGCATAATTAGTCTTTAAATACCTGGCAAGACAGTACAAAGTAAGGGATAGTTGGAGGATCGTATTGGATGGATGCAAAGGGCAAAATTTTGAGGGAGAAGAGGTGGTGATAGTAGTGTTGTTGTTATAATTCTCCATTCTCTGTCAGACGAAAAATAAGCAATAATTTTTCGTTGTCAAACAATGTCACGTACAAATAAAGTAAAAAAACAAAAATTGAAAATGAAAAGACAACTGACGTTTTCAAAGCGGTAGTGGGACGGACGGACAGCTCAGAGCCAAACATTGAATAACATATCACGTTTGTAAGACTGTCAATAATAAGTTATTTCAACACAAACACACACACATAACCGCAAAATACCCTCAAAAAGAGTTTGAAATGCGAAACAAAATAAAAAAAAATAAAAATTACGAATTTAACGAAAGAAATAAAAATAACAAAGAAAATGGAATAAAAGAGAAGTGAAAAAGGGAATGATAAAAATAAAAAATATAAATATGTACAAATTAATAAATTCACGGCTTAAATACCCACCAACCAATGACCAATACTCTTTTCTTTCAAATTTTCCTTATTTAAATGGCTAATTGTTGGCTTCAAGTTCTTCTCTCGCAATACATGGAAGAATTTTGGAATCTTTTATTTTTCAATTAAAAAATAGAGAGAAAAAAACATTGTGTGGATTTAACTAATTTCCAGCCAAAACAACTATTCGAACCGGTTCGTGTTTTTTTGGAAGGGGGCCTTTTAAAGCTTTTAAAATAAATAGTTTGAGCGTAAACAAATGACGCGTTTCAAATTTATGCTACTCGAATAGCATGCCAGCCCCATGACAGCCCGCTTACTTTTATTTGAGTTGCTGGCGTTTTTGTGTGTTACTTGGACCCTTAACACAGTCATAAATTTTCCATGAAATTAGGATGATGATGATGATGACGAGCTACAAATCAATAAGACAACAAAACAAAAAATAAAATAAAAAACTAATTAACATCAATATTGAAACAATAGCAAAACAAACCCCAAAATTTAATCTTAATCGTCTAACATTACTTTTTTGCCATTAACTTCTTAATCAATGGAGGCCATCAACACCACCTGAGCCAAAAATTTTACCAACCAACAAATATTCAAACTAGTATTGGATAGAGATACTTTTTCTCCTCTCTCTCTCCCTCATTTGATAGCAAATTCAATCTAGCTTTCTAAGGAAATTTAAAACTAATCGATTGCTGAATTAAAAAAAAATCTGGATTTTTTTGTGAACGGGTGTTTCTTAAGTAGCTGTCGGACTACTAGTGAATAGAGTCATAATTAAAATAAGAAAAAAATTGGGGAAACCTAATATGGAATTAATCAATTTCTTTGGAATTTTTGTTGAGTAAAATAAATTGCTGAGATTAAATATAAAGGGGCGTTATGGTGTTATCTAATTTAACATAAATTATGAATTTATCATGGTTAATTGGAGTTTTTTGTTCTGAAAAAAAAAAATACTATCAAAAAAGTACAGAGCCTTCCAATTTTAAAATATTTCTCATGAGAACTATATATCAACAAATATTGAAAAAAATTATATAAACACCACTTAAAGATATTTTCGAGAAATGCGTCGGAGGAGGATTTCTTAGGGAGAATAGGAATCTCTTGCATATATTTGTGTACTGTTCGAGTTAGATATTTTTGTATCGGAGCCTCAAAAATAATCTTTTTTTTTTCGATACACTTTTTTTAAGAACATTATCGGTGCCCCACTCGTAGTTTTGTAGCTTTATTTTAATTTTAATGAATATTGGAGCCTCAAATAGGAGTAAACAAATTATGATAGGATCTTTAATTCGATTTCCAATATATTTTTCTAAGACATTGTTAGATCTGAATGTACACATTCGCATCTGTAGACCAGGGTATCCCTCCATACACCCACCCAAAGAGTAAAAATTAATTTGAATTCAAGGAAGAGCAATCGAGAGACTCAAACTCCGAGTCTGAACATGAGAATAGGACTGTTGGAGGAGCTAAGAGGCTCTCAAAACATTAAAGAAACAGTTATCTGATAATGATACGGGGAGAAATTACGAACAACAAACAAGGGCTCACAAATATAAGCCAGACTTTTCCTCCAAATCCTTGCTGGTTGAATGATAAAAAGAACTCGGAGCCAACACAGGAGTCTGCCAAGAGGAGTCTGCAAATAAGGCTTTAAGAAGACGGTTGATACATCGGAATCATCCGTAAAGACTGCGGATTCTAAAAGCTCATTCTGTATTTACGTAACAAATTGGTGAGGAGCGCTATTGAAAAGATTTCTGCAATGTAGCGATCGACGAAAGTGATGCGTCCAGTAAACTAAAAAATGAGACCCATAAACTATGGGAGGACCCTATCAATCTGATCAGCTGCAAATTCAAGAGGGATTACCAAAAACCTGAATTTGAGTCCTCGAATAATATTCTGAATCAATCATAAGCAAATCAATGAAACTCAAGCTGATGAGGAAAATATACATTTCTCAATTACAAAAAGTCAGCGGTCTTTGTCAGAGTTTTGGGCAGGGAATTCCACACAGAACACTTGCTCGAAGTTTTCGGTATACGGAACAAGACACTGATTTGAAGAAGTTTGGGAAGTCTTTCATTGGCAGCAGAACGGACAAAGGACTGTCCTTATGGTAGTTTGGACAGGTGGGAATTCTTCTAGAGCAAAACCAAGAAGTGGTTCTCCTTGGGGTAGACGCAATACGTGTTTAATGCTGTCTACTCAAGATTGGGAAGGTAAGGATTGAAGAGGATGAAGCCACAGAAGATGACTGACTCTGAAGGAACCTGTTTTTAGAGGAACCTGGGTATTTAGTGCACTTATTTGGTTTTCCGCGATATATGTGAACTTCTCCATAAAATGTGCAGTCGGTCGAATGGTGCACTCGCTTTTGTTAGCCTATTGGTTAGGTCCGTTTCGGATCACCAGCTGTTGTCATAGTACTTTCTGGATAACAGGTGTTGGCGATGTATTCAATTGCTTGGCATTTTAGCATGATGTCTTCCGTAAGGTTTTGTTAATTTTCGAGGCCTTAGTTTTCTTGATATTAATCTCAAGTTCAACATTGCGAGCCAGTCTCTCCAGATCATCTACTTTTGACTGCATGTTAGAGAATGAAGGCAGATATTCGAGCTATCGTGAGAGACTCTATGTAAGATATCTTTTCTGTAAAAACTGTGAGCTCTATTGCTTAGTTGAGGTATGTGTGGAATTTAGACTGTGTTCAGACATGTCTGATGAAATTGTGAAGCAATTCGAAACAATGATGTTTATTTTGTTTTTGTTCACCTACGAGGGTATTAAAACTCGCAGGGCCCTTATTATTTTTTGTTCTGTGGAAATTAGGAAAAATGAAGCATTTATATTCTCCATATTTCTTAGTTCGCATGGAAGGATGAAACTCTTAGGAATTAATTCTAAACGAAAAATATGAATAAATTAAAATTGTTTATATACAAAAAAAAAAAAAAAAAATATATATTTTGCCTTTCTACACCAAACTTCTCTTCTACCATGTTGTAGAATTTTCTCAAAATGCCTATTTCCAATTTTCTAATTTTCGCCTCCAAAATCATAGTGAACATAGTGCCATTGTGAACAGTTTTTCATTTAAATAGAAAAACATAACAACAACAAAAAACCCGTAAACAACACCTCAAAATAAGTGGGCATCCTTCAAGCTAACGGTATAGTGGGCCAATGGCCAGTTTGGTCGGTCGGTCATAACGCATATAGCCCAAAGATAGGTTTGGACGAAAAACAACGACAACGACAACAACAAAAAGTAAGCAATGCAAGCAATCTGCCAGGTATCTATTTCACTATGGCCAAAACTGCTACCCTGAGAGTTGATGGTAAATAGTTGAAGAAACTCCACCAAAAAAATTAGAAAACCTGATGGAAACGATCGAAGAACGATGCAAGTTGTAGTTAGTTGTGCGAAATGGGTCTCTGGCAAAGCTGGAGAGAGGAGTCCAGCAGTCCGGCATATTGTATTCGTTTCGGTTTTATAATTTATTACCATTTGACTGGAGGGTTTTACATGGACACAGGTAAGCAAACGAAATATTTGCGTTCGCTTTTTTGACCAACAAATCGCAACAAAAAATACGAAACAACAACAACAATAAATACTCTAAAAAACCTGGCTAAAAATCGTAGTAGTTCAGCTGGCTTACTGCTGGTTCCAAAAAAAAGACAACACCAGCCAGCCGACCAGTCAGTCATTGACGTTGCTGTTGTCTTTGCCTTGGAGGCAAACAACGGCAAGTGAGTTCAACAGCCAGTGAAGCAATCACCTCAGGTTTGATGTCCACCAGGTTCCAAAAATGTGTTTTTTCTTTCTTTCTTAGCTGGTCAGCCACTCTATAAAATGTAACTCCTTTGGAGCGGACGGAATATTTCTTCTGGCCGTCGTTTTTTTGAGTTTTTTCTGAAAGAAGATTCCAAAGTAACAACTTTTGTCCATTTCGCATAGATTGCATTTCATGATCGTTTTCTGGTTAGGAAAAACGACAACAACAAAGATCCGCTTCTTTTTTAGCATCTGAATGCTCGTTGCTCTGCTCTGTGTTGGGTTGCTGGTGTTGAAATATTGCATCTTTTGGCCATCATTTGTTTTGTGTTTCTGCCTCTTGGCTATTTGGCTAAGAGGTCTTGCCTCATTTGCTTTGGCCCAGCGAGTGTGTGTGTAGAAAGACCACGATGCTGATGATGAAGAAGAAGCTTTTGTGTGTTATATTTTGACCATTTTGCAAACTATTTTTTGTTGTTGTTGCTGAAATCGTTCAGCTTTTTTTTCGAAACGACAACGTTTTGCTTTGGTTTGGTTTTAGTTTTTTTTCGGTGGTACACTGGTCAGACCAGCAGCCAGGCTATCTCACAGCAAAATTTAAACGAGTTTTTGGATTCGCGTTTCTTCGTCGTTGTTGTTCTTCAACTATGCCTATATATAAATGGCCACCAATTCTCCACTGCGAGATTTTGTGGCCAAAAAAGCAGCAACAAAAAATCACCAGAAAACAAATTTTAAAAACTGTGGAAACTGGTTATTTTGTTGTAGTGTTTTTTTTTTCTCTTTTTTGTTTTGCTCTACTGTTAGCTTTGTTTTATTTCCTTTCAAGTTAGTTTTCTTCTTCTATTCACCATCAAGCATTTCATTTCATTTTTTCCGCACTTTACGCTTTGATTTTATTTATATTTCGTCCGTGAGGACAGGAGGAGAGGAGGGTGGTGTTGTTTTTTTCATTAGAAATTTAGATAGTTTTTATATTTGAAGAACAAATAAATATTTGCCTCTGGAATGAATAGAATGAATACAAGTTTAATTAAAACATTAGAAAAAAGAGAATTGGAATAGTAATGAAAAATAAAAGAAATTAGTTTTTTTGTTTAATTAAAAAGGAATACTGGGTTGCGATTTTAATAACAAAAAAAATCAAGAATTTTTCTTCCAGCGACCATCATAGCCAGAGGGGTGAATGATAAGAGATATACCTACACCTATGACTCCATTAAAAATTCCTTAAAAAATCACGCCTAGGATCACTTAACACAAAATTTTATTAAAAGAAATCGTGCTTAGACCTAGCCAGAGGGGTGAATGATAAGAGATATACCTATACCTATGACTCCATTAAAAATTCCTTTAAAATTCACGCCTAGGATCACTTAACACAAAATTTTATTAAAAGAAATCGTTCTTAGACCTAAGAAACTGTCTACAAAAATTAATTTGAAAATTCAAGCTTATTAGAGTAGTTTCGGAACGTTTCATTGAAGCTATTCCGAGAAAAGAACGATCGGAACTAGTTCCAGCTCTTTAATATGGTTAATTTTTCTGATCTCCCAACGAACTAGTTCATTTGAACTATTCCGAAAAAAGAACGGTCGGAACTAGTTCCAGCTATGAAATAAGGTGGAATCTTTGTAATTAACTTTAAATTGGCCTCATGAATTGTAAATTGGCTTAAATTGCAAAGGAATCGAATAAATAAATAATAAATAAAATAATATAGTTCCTTTTTTCTGGTCTCGTTCCATTTTAATCTCTTTTCTTTATTCCCACATTTTTCATTCGTTCTTGTTCATTTTCCACATATGTTTGTATAAATAGTAAAATTATTTATAAAAATCAAGTTTTAAAGAAATGTGCTTATCGCCCTGCAATTGAATTCTGTAGCTTCTGAATATTATAATAATATAAATAAAAAGAACAATTAAAGGGAGAGAGAGATTCAAAGGAACTATCTAGTAGGAGTCGGAACTATATGGAACTAGTTCCTTTGCTCCTAATGAACTAGTTCCTTGTTAAAAAAGGAAAGAGACAGATCGACCCCTACGTGAACTAAATTGACCAACTAAAGCTTATGGCTGAGCAGATTTTTCAAGAGAATTTTGAAGATCGTAATCTATCTATAAGCGAGGTTTTTAAAATAAGTTTTGAGCATAGTGTTTTAGTCTTAATTTTGGAATTATTTTTCTGAGTACAATGTCCTAGTCACACTCGTGAATTTTAAAAATTTTTTGTTTTGAATTAAATTTTGTACCAGTCCCAATCAAATTATTAGTTCCTTAAGCTTACTTTCTTTGAAATGTGTTTATTTCTAAATAATTTTTAACATATACAAATATTGTAATTTCGAATTCTTTCTGAATTCCGTCACACGTTTCTGAACATAGTTTTCAAAAATAAACTTATCTGATACTCAAACAATCAAAGTGGACAAAACAAATTTCTCAAATATACCAAATATTTAAAAGAAAAAAAATGAGGAGGGATAGTTTCGATTTTCTTGATTTGATCAGACTTGTCTGAACATAATGCCGGATTGCCTATACAATGAGACTGATACCTGTGTTATTTTCTAATTAGAGTGAACACATAATATTTCCTCTAACAATGTTTGCCTAGGACCTGATATCAAATGTGTTTTCGAGATTTTCGATTATTTTCCGAGTAATCTGCACATAGTCTGAAGGAAACTTAAATGCTATTGAAGCGTTCAGTTACAGTCAGTTAAAGAATTTAGCTCTGCTTGGGCGCCATCTAGATACCATATTTGGATAACTACAATAAACGCAATAAACGAATATTTTATTTTAAGTATTTATTTTCCGCAATATATTTCTACAATTTCAACAAGGAATATATACATTTTTCTTCGATAACGCTGACCTTTTCAAACGACAACACGTTGGGCGCCAATAATATAATGCAAACATTAAAGCAGTACTGTTTTTAAATATATTAATTAATAAGAAAAATCATTCTAAGAAGTAGCCTTCCTCTTTAAATTATATGGAGAAAATAATTTGTGTGGCCAATGGATTATTGGTCAAATTGTTGGGCGCCACTTACTGTGTAAATTCGAATTTTGTAGATCTGAAGCGGAATGTTTTAAAACCTGCTTTCCGTATTATAGCATATAGAAATAATAACTTCTAGTTTAAAGTTGTCATATATCATATTCAAATTGGGCGCCATTACAAGGTGTTGTGAAGTTTTTTTTATGACAATTATTAAGGTATTAATTTCTTTGGAGGGTTCATAGGCAGGCATAGGGCGCCATCTAGTGAGATGTTTATTTAATGCATTTTTTACTCAGTACAGTATTTTAGAATAGGGTTGCGCAGAACAAAATTGAGTGGGAGTATGTGAGCGTAACTGAGAATTCATCATCAAAAACGGCTGATGAAAGGGCAAAATTGAAAACATGTGTTTAATTATTGATTCTAACGTACTGCAGTCATATCGTTGGGCGCCATTTATACATTGCTTAGAATTTTCAAAGTGATAATTTACTCCTCATTTATATTGATTCTAGGCATTTTTACAGTATACAATATGTTATTCATATTGTAAAGCTTTCATTTTCCTTTTATGAAATAATTGGCGCCATTTCCCTCTTCCTGCAATACCTTATCTACCCTTTTTTAATAAATTGATCCGGATCGATATGTACAAAAAACCTAAAAAATTCATTATTATCATATACTTTTATATATGTCTCAACATCGAGCAATCATACAAATTTGTTGTGACATCCATTGCTTGGGCGCCACTTCCATTGAACATTTCAATCTTTCTGTACATAAGAGATGATTTCTTCGAAGTGGTCAATTCTTTTACATATGTTCTTGATATGATGGTACAATTTGGATTTTCCTAACGTCAAAACGTTGGACGCCATTTATGTAACGCCTAAATTTTAGTCCTGCTGTACTGAAGCAACTACTTCTAAAACTGTTTATAAACGCGTGTAATGATGTTGTGGTCTCCTTCGCAAAATCGATCATGTTCACAAATAAAATGGATGGGAAAAATCCTTTAAAATATTTTTTTATTCGCTAATAAGAGTTATTATATTATTTACATGAGTGAAATGGTTGGGCGCCATTTCTAACTCCTGGTGCGATTTGTACGAAAGGATGAAAAATCCGCATAAACAAGGAATAATTTAGAGTAGACGAACAACACTAATCTCTTATTTGTGCATCTTCATCTTCTAGCCGCTGGTGATAAAAATGTTGACACTTCAACATATTTTATTATCCATAAAATATCTTTATGACAGCTTCACATGACAGTCACCTATCACCTATCCCTCATAAATAATAACATGTTCCGTTACTTATTGGAAATCCTTTAATATGATTTCCCGTGAAAACTCTTTATCAATCCTCCTATATCTAAAATATTAAATTCATAATTTTCCAGGTAGTTTATTTTTATTTTTACCAACAGGTAAAAAATGTCATTAACATTGCTAGCCCAGCCGCCATACAATGTCTAGGCCTCCTGTCATTGTTGTGACAGCACAAGTCCTTTTCCATTGTCTTGTGTGTGGTGTAACATTTTTTCATAAAATACGAGCAGGATAAAGTACCGCTATTCTTTCTTCATTCATATTTTTCTTTCGACTGTCAGTTTATTTGTGTCACAACAATGGCGGTGATGGTCTTGGCATTCAAACCTCAAAAAAACTAGAGTCCTTCCGAACAATGGCTAAATCAACTACCACCATCTTCTTCTGCATCATCATCAAAAACACTCTCTTTTTACAAAAAGGACAACTGAAGATAGTTATTATTATTCATATTACCTGTCCTCAGGATATTTTTATTGTTGCTTTTTCTTTAGTCCTTTCTTCATGGTGGCAATGTTGATGATGATGATGAAAAATCTGACAGAGTCCTTTTTGTCATATTTTTGACAGTTTCTTTTCTTTTGATTTGTTGTTATGATGGGCGTATTTGGAGGGCAGTACAAAAGTCTCAGATTTATGATAGGTGTGGGTATGTTATTTGGGGGGTTTTAAGGAAGAAAAAATTTTATTTGAAAATCGGAATTTTGAAATTTAATACTGAATTTTAATTTGATAATTTTGGAAATCAATTTATCTGGTCCTTGATATTCTCTTTGGATGAAAATAAATGATTACACTGTGAGACAAAATCAAGGTCGTGGTCTTGAGGGTGAAAATTTCCTATTACAACCTCCAAAAGAAAGAAATCGCCATAGGTCAAAGTTTGGAGATATAGCGCGACCATTGTTTATACATGAAGAGATAGCTTCATATTTTGATTTGTAGCAATTGTATGTAATTCTTTTCTCGTCTTACAAAAACATAATTTTAGAGATTTTAAAAATGATGATTTATTTTAAATTGAAAAATAATAAATAAATTGATACTTGAATATATAATAGAATCCCGATAAACATTAAAATTTGTGTAATTACCTCAAGCAATTTGCCTTGAAAAAAATCTTTGAATCATTTTAAAGAATTTCAAAAAATGCGATTCAATACGCATACCGCTTGAATCTTTGAAACCCCTCTGAATAAAAATTAAACTACACAAAAATAATTTTTTACAACATTGTTGTAATTGTAATCCTCCATGGAAGGGTTTTATTTCATTCAGGTGACAAACTGGAATAAAACGATTAAATAATTTCGCTTGAGATTTTTTTCTTCGCTTAGTTGCCATTGGTGTTTCCTTTTGTGATTGTCTTCCCAGGGCTAATTTGATACAACATTGTTGCATTCACTGATTTTATGACACCTCTCTCAACAGGTTTTGTGAAATAACAACAATCAACATCATTATTACCAACAACAACAATTCTTTTGCAAAGCAAAACTTTTTAGATGGCGTCTTTGTTAACACAAAGTGGCTGGTCAGAGTGACTGCCCGACTGGCGAAGTGCCTTCGCTGGATAACATAACATTTAGTATTGGCCATAAAATTGTAGAGACATCCTCAAAACTCATTAACCCGACTGGCGGCAAATGAATTCTAACATTTGTTTTCTTCTTCTTCACACACAAACACCATTTTTATGACTGACTTCCTAGGAAATTAGATAAGAAAATGAGAAAAGAAAGAAATAATGTTGTTAAAAAAATAACAACTAGAAAATCAAAAAATAACAGTCAAATAATTTGTTGACCAGATTATTGCAGCTGAAGTTTTTTTTTATTTCGGGAATAATGAAGGTAAACTGTTAAAATATAAGATCTTAATATTTGGATTATGATGGAAGATGAGGGGATATGAAGAGGGACCAAACATAAAAATTTCAACAACAAAAGAAACATAACTGTTTGTTTTAATTGAAACATTCCGGAATTGTTGTTATTTTTCTCGAGAAGTTGTTTTGAAAATTGTCTTGGAAATTAGAAAAGGAACAAAAGGAAATTGTAAAGATGCTGGCCAGATTTGTTTGAATCTAAAAAAAAATATTGGGGATAACCCAGCAGGACGTAATGAAGCTTTATGTTTGTATGGTCCCAAGGGTTTGTAATGCCACCAAATATTGGCCTCGTTTCAATTTCCGTAATTTAAAGGATATAACAGCATTTTGTAACAAAATTACCAGGAATTCGGAACTATGGGTTCTTAGAGGGTGACAAAATGTTTGCAGAAATTGTTCTAACCAAAGAGGCTGTGATTTGGAATTTTATGTTATTCTTGGGTAATAAACTTCTTTCCAGATTTTTTTTTAGATAGTCCAAAATGGAATTAAAACCTCAGAATGTCATAAATGGCCCGGGACCTCTGGTATG
>NW_026881897.1:0-3591 GCF_032173495.1 Musca vetustissima
ACCTCAACAACCATAGGCGTGGATTTTTAAATAATTATTTTTTCAAGGACCTCAACAACCATAGGCGTGGATTTTTAAATAATTATTTTTTCAAGGACCTCAACAACCATAGGCGTGGATTTTTAAATAATTATTTTTTCAAGGACCTCAACAACCATAGGCGTGGATTTTTAAATAATTATTTTTTCAAGGACCTCAACAACCATAGGCGTGGATTTTTAAATAATTATTTTTTCAAGGACCTCAACAACCATAGGCGTGGATTTTTAAATAATTATTTTTTCAAGGACCTCAACAACCATAGGCGTGGATTTTTAAATAATTATTTTTTCAAGGACTCATAGGCGTGGATTTTAAATAATTATTTTTTTAAGGACCTCAAAAAATGCTCCATGATTTTTAAATGAACTTTTATTTAACATCCAACCAAGCCAATGATGTTAAATTTATATGGGAGATTTTGCAAATGGTGTGCACATATATTGGGAATTGTATTTTGGGTACTTCAATATTAGGATATGCAATAAATACTACTGAGGGAGATATGCATCTTTTGCTTCGTTTTTTTTTCTACCCATTGAGAACGTGCATTGGTTGTAAATGTACAAATCGATTTCGTAATACAAGTGGCAGAGATAAAAATTCGGAAAAATTATAACCTGCAATTGCGGAATAGTTTATAACCAATTTACGTAGATAAGAGTTTTTTGTGTGTAATTAATAATTGGCAATCAATATTGAACAGGGAAGGTAGAAGGTCAATCGAAGCAAGTGCCATTATTTTAGGTTGTTTAGATATTTATATATTAATGTTTACTCTTTCAAGTAAATGTATTTTGTTGATATCTTAAATTTCGATGTCTTTGATAAAACATACATTACATCCGTTCTCCCGAAATCGGACATTCAATTGCACAAAAACTTCGTTGACATCCATGAATTGTAATTTTTATGTCACATTTCATTTAGGCCTGAATTAAATTCTCACATTACTACTGAAAAGTAACAGTCATGCTCAAGTTCAGGTATGTATCAAACAAATGTGAAACAAAAAATAAGTATGAGTCATTCTGCACACAAAAATATTTTTTTAAAAATCCACACCAATAGATCTAATGGTTCATAAAAAAATAGTTATTTCAAAATCTAATGATCCTTGAAAAATAATTATTTAAAAATCCACGCCTATAGATGTAATGGTCCTTGAAAAACTAATTATTTAAAAATCCACGCCTATAGATGTAATGGTCCTTCAAAAAATAATTATTTAAAAACCCACGCCTATAGATGGAATGGTCCTTGAAAAAATAATTATTTAAAAATCCACGCCTATAGATCTAATGGTCCTTGAAAAAATAATTATTTAAAAATCCACGCCTATAGATCTAATGGTCCTTGAAAAAATAATTATTTAAAAATCCACGCCTATAGATCTAATGGTAATTAATTACAAATGCATTGAAAAAATAATTATTTAAAAATCCACGCCTATAGATCTAATGGTACTTGAAAAAATAATTAATTACAAATGCATTGAAAAAATAATTATTTAAAAATCCACGCCTATAGATCTAATGGTCCTTGAAAAAATAATTATTAAAAATCCACGCCTATAGATCTAATGGTCCTTGAAAAAATAGTTAATTACAAATGCATTGAAAAAATAATTATTTAAAAATCCACGCCTATAGATCTAATGGTCCTTGAAAAAGTAATTATTTAAAAATGGTCCTTGAAAAAATAATTGTTTAAAAATCCACGCCTATGCTTTTGATGGTCCTTGAAAAAATAATTGTTTAAAAATCCACGCCTATGCTTTTGATGGTCCTTGAAAAAATAATTGTTTAAAAATCCACGAATTGTTGTATATATTACGATTTTACCACAACTTTGTTGGCTAAAGTGTGTGCTTTCCAATTGCAGTGTAATAAAATAGGGGGAAGGGGAAGCGATGAGATTTCCTATGAGGTATAAAAATATGGAAGTAGCACGTATAGGTTTAGCTTTTGAGGTCCTTGAAAAAAGAATTATTTAAAAATCCACGCCTATGGCTTTTGAGTCCTTGAAAAATAATTATTTAAAAATCAACGCCTACGGCTTTTGAGGTCCTTAAAAAAATAATTATTAAAAATCCACGCCTATGCTAATTTTGAAAAAATGGTCCTTGAAAAAATAATTGTTTAAAAAACGCCTATAGATTTAATGGTCCGTCCTTGAAAAAATAATTGTTTAAAAATCCACGCCTATGCTTTTGATGGTCCTTGAAAAAATAATTGTTTAAAAATCCACGCCTATGCTTTTGATGGTCCTTGAAAAAATAATTGTTTAAAAATCCACGCCTATGCTTTTGATGGTCCTTGAAAAAATAATTGTTTAAAAATCCACGAATTGTTGTATATATTACGATTTTACCACAACTTTGTTGGCTAAAGTGTGCTTTTGATGGTCCTTGAAAAAATGTTTTTAAAAATCCACGCTTTTGATGGTCCTTGAAAAAATAATTGTTTAAAAATCCACGCCTATGCTTTTGATGGTCCTTGAAAAAATAATTGTTTAAAAATCCACGCCTATGCTTTTGATGGTCCTTGAAAAAATAATTGTTTAAAAATCCACGCCTATGTTTAAAAATTTGATGGTCCTTGAAAAAATAATTGTTTAAAAATCCACGCCTATGCTTTTGATGGTCCTTGAAAAAATAATTGTTTAAAAATCCACGCCAATGCTTTTGATGGTCCTTGAAAAAATAATTGTTTAAAAATCCACGCCTATGCTTTTGATGGTCCTTGAAAAAATAATTGTTTAAAAATCCACGCCTATGCTTTTGATGGTCCTTGAAAAAATAATTGTTTAAAAATCCACGCCTATGCTTTTGATGGTCCTTGAAAAAATAATTGTTTAAAAATCCACGCCTATGCTTTTGATGGTCCTTGAAAAAATAATTGTTTAAAAATCCACGCCTATGCTTTTGATGGTCCTTGAAAAAATAATTGTTTAAAAATCCACGCCTATGCTTTTGATGGTCCTTGAAAAAATAATTGTTTAAAAATCCACGCCTATGCTTTTGATGGTCCTTGAAAAAATAATTGTTTAAAAATCCACGCCTATGCTTTTGATGGTCCTTGAAAAAATAATTGTTTAAAAATCCACGCCTATGCTTTTGATGGTCCTTGAAAAAATAATTGTTTAAAAATCCACGCCTATGCTTTTGATGGTCCTTGAAAAAATAATTGTTTAAAAATCCACGCCTATGCTTTTGATGGTCCTTGAAAAAATAATTGTTTAAAAATCCACGCCTATGCTTTTGATGGTCCTTGAAAAAATAATTGTTTAAAAATCCACGCCTATGCTTTTGATGGTCCTTGAAAAAATAATTGTTTAAAAATCCACGCCTATGCTTTTGATGGTCCTTGAAAAAATAATTGTTTAAAAATCCACGCCTATGCTTTTGATGGTCCTTGAAAAAATAATTGTTTAAAAATCCACGCCTATGCTTTTGATGGTCCTTGAAAAAATAATTGTTTAAAAATCCACGCCTATGCTTTTGATGGTCCTTGAAAAAATAATTGTTTAAAAATCCACGCCTATGCTTTT
>NW_026881898.1:0-36011 GCF_032173495.1 Musca vetustissima
CCTAAGCCGTTGACATCGATATAATGGTTCGAACATTGCAAGCGATAACAGCCACCGTTGAGACTGGAATCAACGCGCAAAACGTCCAGTAGACTCGGACCAACTGTGGAACTTGAGAACTAAAACTTGGAGATAGTCAAAGATTTTATATACCTTGGTACCGCCATAAACAAACCGAATGACATCAGTTTTGAAATTCGGAGAAGGATAGTGATGACCAACAGATGCTACTATGGGTGCTAGAAACAAGGCCACCTCCCGCCAGAACAAACTCACACTTTACAAGACGCTTATACTACCCATGCTGTTATATGGATCTGAAGCATGGGTACTTGCGCAAGCAGATGAGACAGCTATTGGAGTGTTTGATAGAAAAATTCTCCGAAAGACCTATGGGCTGATCTGCGTTAACGGTGAATATCGCCGTCAAATGAACCATGAGTTGTACCAGCTATTCTCAGGCATCGACATTGTTAGACGTATTGAGCTGCAGCGACTACGTTGGCTAGGTCATGTTGTGAGACTGGATGAAGATGCCCCAGCCCAGAAGGCATATAAAGGCGAACCAGCTGATGGTTTACGCAGAAGGGGAAGGCCAAAAATACGTTGGAAAAACCAAGTGGAAGACAACATTGCCGAATATGGCATTTCAAATTGGAAAAATTGCACAAAAGACCGACGCTTTTTTAAGCTCGGCTTTTAAGCTCGGCTTATGGAACGAAAGTTCTGTCACAAGCCAGCTAGGTAAGTAAGTTTTTCAAGGACTATCGATAGGTGCGAAATTTTTAAATAATAGGCGTGGATTTTTAAATAATATTTTTTTTTATATTTTTTCAAGGAGGGCTTAAAAGTATTTTTTAGGGACTATCAGTGGGAGTGAGGATTTAAAAGTATTTTTCAAGGACCATTTTATGTTTTGTTTGCATTGTTTTTCGTTACACCCTAATATCCACCAACCATGTCCTTCTCCTTAAATGCTGTATACATATAAAATTTCCTTGAACTCTTTTGCGTATGAGTAATATTAATTAATGAAATTAAAATGTTTACAGAATTGAATCACATTAAGAACAGCAACAAAAACAGCAGAAATTGAGAAAATAACAGTGAAAATGAATTCAAGACATAAACAAGAAGAAGAAACAACCAGTAAGGAAAGTAGTAAAGTCGGACGGGGCCGACTATATAATACCCTTCACCACTATGGGTATATTAAACAGGACTATTAACATGAAATTGGATGAAATAAAATATGTGATAATAAATGTGAATCTACCTAGATCTATCCATAAAATATGTAAATCGACTTCAAACAAATATAAACAGGTCATCCGTTGGGCTATGTCTGTACTTCTAGAAAACGCAACTACGTAATTCTATGCTCAATTTTGTAAGTTGTGCAAAATTTGATTTGATCTGACTAACATGAGGAGTTTGATGCCCAATTTACTTGAAATCGGGGGAAAATATATATGGAAGCTCTATCCAAATATTAAGCGATTTTAAACAAACTTGTCACAGGTTAGGTTATACTTATTTCAGAAAGTTTTGTTCCAATCAGCCTATTGGTTCCTTGGTGCGTCAATTACTTAAAATCAATCTATAATAAAAGGGAGCTATATCTAAATCTGGACCGATTTTCACGAAACAAGGTAGACATCACTCTAGGCTCAATTCAGTACGTAATGCCAAATTTCGTGCAAGTCGAAGGATATATAGGGACTTTGGTGCACCATTTATATGAAATCGGACGAAACTATATATGGGAGCTATATCTAAAGCAGCACCGATTTTCACGAAACTTGACAGACATCACTCTAGGCGTATTTCAGTACGTTATGCCAAATTTGGTGCACAATACGTTATAGGGACTTTGGTGCACAATTTACATGAAATCGGACGAAACTATATATGGGAGCTATATCTAAATCTGGACCGATTTTATCGAAACTAGGCAGACATCACTCTAGGCTTAATTCAGTACGTTATGCAAAATTTCGTGCAAATCTACAGATATATAGCGACTTTGGTGCACCATTTACATGAAATCGGACGAAACTGTATATGGGAGCTATATCTAAATCTGGGCCGATTTTCTCGAAACTTGGCAGACATAATTCGAGGCTCAATTCAGTACGTTATGCCAAATTTCGTGCAAATCGAAAGATGTATAGGGACTTTGGGGCACAATTTACATGAAATCGGACGAATCTATATATGGGAGCTATATCTAAATCTGGACCGATTTTCTCGAAATTTGGCAGACATCACTCTAGGCTTAATTCAGTACGTTTTGCCAAATTTCGATCAAATCGAAAGATATATAGGGACTTTGGGGCACCATTTACACGAAATCGGACGAAACTATATATGGGAGCTATATCTAAATCTGAACCGATTTTCTCAAAACTTGCCAGACATCACTCTAGGCTCAATTCAGTACGTTATGCCAAATATCGTGCAAATCGAAGGATATATAGGGATTTTGGTGCACCATTTACATGAAATCGGACGAAACTATATATGGGAGCTATATCTAAATCTGGACCGATTTTCACGAAACTTGGCATACATTATTCTAGACCTAAATGATTTGGCTGTACAAAATTTCGCGCAAATCGAAAGATATATAGGGACCGTTTACATTAAATCGGTTAAATATATATATGGGAGCTATATCTAAATCTGAACCGATTTTTCCCAATTTCAATAGGGTTCGTCCTTGGGTCGAATAAGTGACCTATGCCAAATTTCATCCAATTCGGATCATAAATGCGACCTGTACTTTGTTTACAATTTAACATCACAGACAGACAGACGGACGGACGGACATGCATAAATCGACTTAGAAAGTGATTCTATGCATATTCTCAAAAGGAACCATGTGTCTATCTCGTTTCCTTTTGCCTGTTACAAACATATGCACAAAGACATAATACCCTGTACCACAGTGTGGTGAAGGGTATAAAAAGGGAACAAATAATGACTAGACATCATTATGAAGAGAGGGTGAAAAAATGTGGCTGACTAATCAGAATTGAATGAATTTTCTTTCAAAAATGTAATTAAAGATATCTTCGAAGACAGATCCGAGAATGTGCGAGAGAAGGATGAGCCAGAAAAAGATTTTCGGATATGGAAATAAATGATGTCATGACTGAAAAGGGCATGTTGTGTTACTTAATTTGGATTTTCTTAATTGAAGACATTAATAAGAATTAGTAATTGCTTTGTGACAAAAATAATCCCAATAATGTATGGCTATTAATTTTTTCAAGCTAATTTTTCATTTATAAATGGAAAAAAAATCTGCAGGTTAAACAAATAAATTTAAATTGGTTAAAAATTTAGAAAAGCAATAAATTCCTGATAACGAGAAAACCTATTTTAAAATGTAATCAGTTGGGAAAACATCAACGTTAGTAGGCTGAAGCAAAGCCTAGAGGTAATAAAATAGACCGAGAATCTTATTTTAATTGAAGAAAGTTAATACATTCGAGCTCAGTATTGAAGTGTATTCCTAACATCGCTTATGGTAGATTAAGTTGTCCAAAACTCTAACAAGCTGGAAAGAGGTGATAACTTATCTACTGACATTTCCAATACAAAGATTTTTTTCACACCGACTTCGATCCTAATATCGACTATGATACATGGAATAATCCTGCCTTCAAAGAGCGATATTCCAATAAATATCTCCCATCAAGAGCCGTTCTAATTGTTTTCACATTTCTTTAAAAAAAATCTCTGGCTGTTTTTAAACATTTCAAAATTCCCCACATTTAGTTTTTGTTGTTTCTCCAACAAACCTTTTACAACGATTACTATAAGCCTTTAATCCATAATTGTGACAAACAACAAACGAAAAAATAATATGGAATTATTATAAAACACAAATTTAAACACAAAACCAACCCCTTTTAACAAATGTCACAAGCAACTCGAATTGCCTGCTCCAAAAGAGGATACATTGTAATTTTCAAGTAATAAACCCTGCACTTAACCACAATTATGGCTTTGGAAAACACAAAAAAACAACAACAAAACAGAAACATAAAAATGTCCTATAATCAGTCACCATTTGCACTCTTTAACTTCTGGTAAAACCTTGGGCACATATTACCTTTCAAAATGTGCCGGCATGGCTGAACTCCAAAAAGGGCAACAACAATAAATAAGCACCAGAAACACAGAGGCGATGTTGGTAAGAACAACATATCGTATGTGAATAAAGGACTGTGGGAAAGATATGTTGGAAACAATTGTTGTAGAATTGTGTGGTAGTAAGGAGACATATGATATTTGTGAAAACATTCCTTTCAAATATGTTTGCGAATCTGTGGAAACATTTAAGGTGGGGATGGGGCTTTTTCTATTAATGACTTAAACAGCCACTTCAAAAAAATTTTGTAGGGGATACTAAATGAAATAACTTCTGAAGTATAATCAGACAAAAATGTGGATTTTTTTATAGAATAATTTTTGATAAGCTGTCCGACCTATAAGCATGGTTTCTAAACGAATATTTTCAGAGAATTTTCTATATGCTTAAATTTTTAAAGAACATTTTCTTGAAGAACATACCGCAGCTTTGGATTTTTAAAAATATGTAAAAAACACATATATGTGTGTTTTTTTAAAGAATATGTTTTTTCATAAACTAAACATAGGCGTGCATTTTTAAAGAATATATTTTAAAAACTAACCAAAAGCGTGGATTTTTAAAGAGGTTTTTAAAGAACTAATCATAGGCGGGGGTTTGCATACCCTTCCCCAAACTGTGGTACAGGGTATTATGTCATTGTGCACATGGTTCCTTTTGAGAGTATCCATAGAATCACTTTCTGAGTCGATTTATGCATATCCGTCTGTCCGTCCGTCCATGTATTTTTTGAGCAATGTACAAGTAGCATTTATGATCCGAATTAGATGAAATTTGGCACAGCCCATTTGTTTGGCCCAGGGATGAACCCTATTGAAATTGGAGAAAATTTTTACAGAATTTTGTGGAATCGGTTCAGATTTAGATATAGCTCCCATATATGGTTTCGTCCGATTTTATGTAAATGGAGCACTGCCAATATTTGTACGATTGAGACAAAGTGTTGCACAGCGTACTGAATTAGGTCCAGATTAATGTATTCGAAGCTTTGTTGGAATCGAATCAGATATAGATATAGCCCCCATATATAGTTTCGTCCGATTTTATGTAAATGGAGAACCAAACCTCCAATTTTTGTCCGAGAAAATTGGCATAACGTATGGAATTTAGACGAGTTTCATTGAAATCGGTTTAGACTTATATACAGCTCCTATATTTATCGTCGTCCGATTATAAGTAAATTGTGCACCAAACTCCCAATTTTTGTTCGATTAAGACAAAATTTGGCATTGAGATTACGATAGAGTGTGGTAAGTTTCATTGAAATCGGATCAGATGTATATATATCATATATAGGTTCGTCCGATTTTGTGGAAATGGTGCCCCAAGCTCCAATTTTTTTTCCGATTTAGACAAAAGTTGGCATAACGTAAGTAATTGAGATTAGGATATAGTGTGGTAAGTTTCATTTAAATCGGATCATATATAGATATAGCTCCCATATCCAGTTCGGCCGATTTTAGGTAAATAGTGCTCCAAACCCCCAAGGTTTGTTCGATTGAGACAAAATATTTTCGTCCAGTTTCATGCAAATGATACATCGAGGAGCTTTCGTTTGGTTGGAAGACTATCCATAGGTGTGGATTTTTAAAGAATATTTTTTCAAGAAATATCCATAGGCGTGGATTTTTAAAGAATATTTTTTCGAGAGCTATCCATAGACGTGGATTTTTAAAGAACATTTTTTCAAGGGCTATCCATAGGTGTGGATTTTTAAAGAATATTTTTTCAAGAGCTATCCATAGGCGTGGATTTTAAAAGAATATTTTTTCAAGAGCTATCCATAGGCGTGGATTTTTAAAGAATATTTTATCAAGAGCTATACATAGGCGTGGATTTTTAAACCAATTTCTGTGGAGAACTATCCACATAGGCTTGAATTTTTAAACAAAATTCTGTGAAGAACTATCCACATAGGCTTGGATTTTTAAACAAAATTCTGTGGAGAACTATCCACATAGGCTTGGATTTTTAAACAAAATTCTGTGGAGAACTATCCACATAGGCGCGGATTTTTGAACAAAGTTCTGTGGAGAACTATCCACATATGCGTGGATTTTTAAAGAATATTTGTTGACGAACTTTCCGTATAATTTAAAGATTATTTTTTCGACGAACTTTCCGTATAATTTAAAGATTATTTTTTGACGAACTTTCCGTAGAGATTAATTTTTCTTTTTGTTGAACTTTTTTTTTTTTTTTTTTTTGATTTTTGAGATTTTATGTAAAGAACTATCCAAGGGTATAGATTTTTAAAGAATATTTTTTGGAAGAACTAATTATACACAATAATAACGCGAACCAAATAGTCTCAGACCTTTTTTTAGATATGCAAAAATTTGCATTCTATGTCCGTAGAAGTTGATAGTATACCAAGAAGAGTGGTTGGACCTTAAAATTTATAACAAATTATATTGTTACTAGCAAAGTACCCGCTACTTCGTATGCGGAAAGGGAATAAAAAAATATTTCATATGGAAATGGTGAATACCGTATAATTAGTTGTACTATAGTTCTGAATTCCACCTCTATTCCTACATTTAATATCATGTTTATTAGCATTAATTACTCTTCATACACATAAGCACTATTTTCCGAAATCCACACTTTAGCAAAAACGTACAGGTTCCACATGTAATTCCATTTAGAACTTTTCGAACACCGTCACCTCCACTAAATTTAGTACCAAAAACCCTTTGGTCCTTCTTTCTAACTCTCTGTCAATGACCAACATTCTAAATTTTAGGTTTCCAGCTCTCTCCGTTATCCAAGTTTAGTGAATTTTCTATTCTATACTATTGGTACACATAAATTCGAGTTTCCAAAGTTGTCTCCATAGCTCAATACTACACTTCAACAGTAATCTAAGTTCCAAATCTCAAGATTCAACCAAATCCAAATTGTTTCAAATTTAGTACCATTTAGTAATTCTCATACTCATAGGTAAGAATTTCTAAAACTACATCAATCCATCAATCCTAATCTTACTTCCACCAAAGTCCAAATTGTTCCAAATTATTTTTAAGTCCAAATATTAGGATTCCCGCTCACACAAAACGAATTGTACCATATTTAGTACCAATTAGGTCTTCTCGTATCCATAAGTACGAAATTCCAATACTTCCTTAATCTTGCAATTTTAATTACAAATTTACGTTTACTATCTCTATCCGTTAACTCGAATCAAAATTCCACCAATTTTTTTTACCATTTAGTACACATAATGACGAATTTTAAAAAATTACCGACATATCTCAATTCTGCAATCAAACTGTAATATTAATTCAAAATTTTAGAATACAGCCCTATCCGTTCACACATTTGTAAGATTTCCGGACCCATTTAGTACTTTTTGTTTCTATAATTAACAATTTCTTAAACTATGTCAATCTTACACTCCAACAGTAATTTTAATTAAAAAATTCGGGAGTCCAGCTCTATCCGTTCACACATAATCAAGTTGTACGAAATATAGTACTATTTAGTACACATAGGTACTATGCTTCCATATCTCAATTATATATTGAAACATCAACCATTGGTCCAAATTATGGGTTTCCAGCTCTCTCCGTTCACCCAAATCCATCTAGTGCCGTTTATTACTTTTCGTACACATAAATACGAGTTTCCAAAGATGTCTCTATAGCTCAATCTTCAACAGAAATCTTAATTCCAAATTTCAGGTTTTCAGTTCTATCCTTTCAAGCAAAATCCAAATTGTACTAAATTTAGTACCATATAGTACCTTTCGTACCAATAAGTACGAATTTCATAATCTACCTCAGTCCTACATTCCAACAGTCATTTTAATTCCCAATTTGAAGACTCACCTCTGTCTGTTCACCTAAATCCAACTTCCACCAAATTTAGTACCATTTAGTACTTTTCGTACAAATAAGTACGATTTTTTAAAGCTAATTCCGATTATCAAGATTCCATCTCTACACACTCAACTGAATGTAAATAGTACGAAATTTAGTACCACTTTACACTTTTTATACACATAAGTACGAATGTACTTATTTCTGTACATCAACACTACTTCCCAACCAGTATTCCATTTCATATGTCAAGATTCATGCTATATATGTTCAATATATATACAACAGGAAGTAAATTCAGTAAAGTTTAGTACCTTTAGTACACTTATAGGTCGAATTTCCAAAAACCCTTTGCACATCATTTTAACTTTCCATCAGTGACCAACATTCCAAATTTCAGAATTCTAGCTCTTCCCGTTCGCTAATAAAAAGGGTACCATATTTGGTACATTTTAGTACTTTTCGTACCCTTCTACTTCCAACAAAACTTTCTGCATACCCCGATCCTACACCCCCATAATGACTGTACACTGTAGTATGAATTTCCAAAACTTCCTACTTAACCCAAACCTACACTTCACAGAGATCCTAATTCCAAGTTTCAGAATTCCAACGCTATCGGTTCACTCACAATCCAAATTGTACCAAATTTAGCACACAGTAGTATGAATTTCCAAAACCTCCAACTTACCCTAACCCTACAACCCCACAGTGACCCTAAATCCAAGTTTCAGGGTTACAACTCTATCGGTTCACTCACAATTCAAATTGTACCAAATTTAGTACACAGTAGTACGAATTTCCAAAACCTCCTACTTACCCCAATCCTACACCACCACAGTGATCCTAACACCAAGTTTCAGGATTCCAACTCTATCTGTTCGCCCACAATTAAAATTGTACCACATTTAGTACACAGTAGTACCAATTTCCAAAACATCCTACATACCCCAATCCTACACCCCCACAATGATCCTAAATCCAAGTTTTAGGATTCCAACTCTATCGGTTCACCCTCAATTCAAATTGTACCAAATTAAGTACATAGGAGTACCAATTTCCAAAACTTCCTACATACCCCAATCCTACACCCCCACAGTGATCCTAAATCCAAGTTTCAGGATTCCAACTCCATCGGTTTATCCCCAATTCAATTTGTACCAAATTTAGTACACTGTAGTACGAATTTCCAAAACTTCCTGCAGACCCCAATCCTACACCCTCACAGTGATCCTAAATCCAAGTTTCTGGATTCCAACTCTATCGGTTCACCTACAGTTCAAATTGTACGATATTTAGTACACAGTAGTACGAATTTCGAAAACTTCTTACTTACCCTAAACAGAGATGCTAAATCCAAGTTTCAGGATTACAACTCTTTCGGTTCACACACAATTCAAATTGTACCAAATTTAGTACACAGTAGTACGAATTTCCAAAACGTCCCACTTAACCCAAACTTTCACCCCCAGACTGATCCTAAATCCAAGATTTATTATTCCAACTCTATCGGTTCACCCACAATTCAAATTGTACCAAATTTAGTACTCATTAGTAAAAATTTTTAAAACTTCATACATATCTCGATCTTACACCCCAACAGTTATCCTGACTCCAAATTTCATGATTCTAGCTCTATTGGTTCGCATAAAATTCAAATTGTACCAAATTTAGTACCATTTAGTACCCATGAATATAAATTACTGAAACTGGGTAAAAAAATTCCAAAACTACGTACATTCCCAATCCTACACTCAGATGTCCAACTCCTAATGTTAATTTCAAATTTCAGGATTCCAGCTCGATTTGTATCTCCAAATTAAATTTGTACCAAATATAGTATCATATAGTACTTTTCGTACACATGAGTACACGCTTTCAAAACCATCTCCTTAAATAGACTCTACATCTCATCCCTAAGTCGCATTCCAAATTTCAAGTTTTTAGCTCTATCAATTCACATGCTACGAAATTGTACAAAATTAAGTACATTTTAGTACTTTTCGTACCCTTCTATTTCGAATTTCCAAAAACCCGTTGGTACATCTATCCTACACTCAGCGACCACCAATCCAAATTTCAGAGTTCTAGCTCTACCGGTTCGCCAAATACAAATGGTATCACATTTAGTACTTTTTAGTACTTTTCGTACCGTTCTAGTACGAATTTCCAAAAACGCTTTTGTTTTTCCTAACTTTACATCAGTGACCCACATTCCAAATTTCAGAATTCTAGATCTTCCCGTTCGCCTAATACAAAGGGTACCATATTTGGTACATTTTAGAACTTTTCGTACCCTTCTAGTTCGAATTTCCAAAAACCCAGCCTTATCTCACGCCTACACACCAACACCAACCCACACTCAAAATTTCAAGCTTCTAGCTTTAGCCGTTTCGTCTGGGCGATGATCTGTCAGTCAGTCACTCACTCACTCACTCACTTAACACTTAGCTCTTTTATATATATAGATGTGCACTCGGATGTGGGAGTTACAGGTTTTAGTTATTTTGGTGGACGGTATGAAAAATCGGCCCGATGGAAAATTACGCCGTTTTTCTAGAAGAACTGTTATAGGAATAAGCTTATATTTTTGTTGAAATATCAGGCCCATAGAATACCAGAATATCTTCTAAAATATGAAACCGAAATGTCTTCTTCAATGTGGGAATTATACGTAAATACTTTTAGTAGTCTACATATTCTGATAATGTTGAATATTACCATTACCGAACTATAGGGCGCAAATGTTGAACATGAAGTTCCGGTTGTGGTCAAGGACGGCCTGGTTTTCTAGTCGTTTACAGCCCACTTTTGTAAGCCGAACATCACAAATGTTGCACGGTAAAGGGGAGCTGGTCAACTAATTAAAATGTCTGTTTTGATGATGATCGATCAATATTTAGCGGATCAAATGCGTCAAGACTTTGGTAAGAAAATTTGAATCTTATGACGAAAATATGCACTCCGGGAAAGTATGATTAGGAAATGATGCTAGGGAAAAAAGCAGACCCAGTTGATCTCTAATCTGTAAAAAAAAGTTCAAACCTGTATCTCTTCCCCACCGTTCCGATTTCCTTTGTAGACTCCGTTATTTGCATTAAGCTCACCAATATATGTGAAACAACGAGTTTTCATTCCCTTCCTCCCAATCCCTATCAAACCCCCTCCCTATTTTAATTTTTTCCGTTCAGCCACCTCCAATTTCAGACAAATTAAGAAAATATCCCACTGTGTTCTACAAAATGAATATGGCTCAGGTGAGGATTTACAATTGTGTCTGGGTGTTCTGTTTTCATTCTTTCAATCGTTTACGATTTCAAGACAATCCTACCCAGCTGGAGTTAAAGCAACGAGCTTTAAAATAACACCCAAAATGGACTTGTTTGAACAAAGGTAAAATGTCTACCATTACTACAAGGGAAAAATGAAAAAGACAACAAGTTGTCTGCTAAAAACAACAACTGCCCTGAACTGAACACCCGAGTGGAAGTTTATGGAAACTGAAGTTAACCAAATGCCGTGTAAAATGCTAAATTGAAGTTACCACTTACTGTGATTGTAATGATGATGATGGGGTCGTCTTCCCTGCTGTTCGGAATGATGCTCATGATGATGATCATCATCATCATTGCACTTGTCGTGGAGATTATCATTGTGTTTGTAGTATTTGTTCGTTGTGTGTCTTTGGTGCTGTTGCACACTCACACACAGTAGTAGGTTGTACGACAACGGCTACATTTATGACACTTGTAATGGCGATGTTGTATGCTTGTGTTACAAGCGATGGTTACCGGCAGTCTTGTAATTGTAAAGAAGTTAACCTTTTGGATGTTTAGGGATAATAATATATATGCTTTAATATCAGTTAAATAGGGAATAATACGGGAAAATGGTTTCGATTTTGAACTCAACCGGCAATTGTAGCTCGAAACTTCCCACGAAAAACTGTCAGCTGTCTTGTTCGCAATTTTAGCATTCCTTAGGACCATCCGTCTGTTGTACGCTTCTACTTTTCTGTTGCAGTCTTGCTAATTTTCGACTGTGGATTCCAAATATATATCTCTACAATGTCGTGATCTGTCTTGCTTTCGGGCATAGAATTTGAGTTTGAGTCTCTGCAGGCGTAGAAGGTTGGGTCTACATTGAAGCCCCCAGTTCTGTAGTAAAAGTTTGATCATGTTCACTGTATGGAGAGGGTCGTGACTCATGGTCAGAACAACAGCACTCACCGGCGAAATTATATAGGTCATACAAGGTAACTTTGACATAGGAAATATAAATCTAAAGGTGAGTGGGTTGTACTCCCTGCTTTTGCCAGTTTTACTATTATCAGAACGAGGTGATATAAAATTCCAAAATTATCCCTCCGAAAGCAGATTGGTTTAAAAAATCGATTTATTATATGAGAACCCTTAACTACCCAAAAAATTCATTTAATTTTCATTCAATAAATTTAAAAAAAAAATCTGTTACCCCAAATGATCATAAAATTTAAATAGAAATGAAGAAATATGAAATTACTACTCCTTCTAGAGAAAAAAATATTTGCTTCATGTGAAAATGCATAAAATACACAACGCCTTCTGTTTTTTTCTTTCCTAGGCATAAAATATTGAAATCCATTTACTTATGTAGTTGTTGGTTTTGTTGTTGTTGTTGTTGTCGGTTATAACATTGTTGTTTTGGTTATTACATTACTCCAAGGTATTATAAGTCATAATAAGAAAACAACAAGAACAAACATTTATAATGGCAGCACATATACAACATTTACTCATGTGAACATAAATGCATACACACATGCAAACATATGTAGATATATTAAAACCTTGGCTTAATCAACAAACAAACATCAAATCATTTTTATATTCACATTTTCATTGCCTGGAAATAAATGAACATAAAGCTGTAGGCTGTATATATGTACATACATATAAGCATACATTGTAGGCATATAAACATACATACTATGTCCTATTACTGCTATTGGTAGGCAGAAAGTTGTTAGCAATAAAACACAGGCAAAGTTAAAACAAAATAGCAAAACATGGTAACAAGAAAGGGACAAAGTCGCAGGAGGCCGACTATACTATACAATACACTTCTTAAGTACATTATCAAACAAATGGAAATGAGTACCAGTCAGGATCGACTATATTATACCCTACACAACTATCACTAAACTTTAACTTACTGCGAATCTATATTCCAAGCCTGGTTAATATATCACGACATTTGCAATCTATAGACGATATCAACATTGTGTGGTTTCTTCCCCTAAATACCACTTGCTAACCACCGAAAACTATAATGGTCGTGCTGGACCATAACTTCATGTAACATTTCATAGCGATCTGCGGAATGTTTCCGCGCGCCATTGTGGTAATGGCAATACTAAACAATAAAAAAATATACGTGCAGACGCCTGTAAATATTTATGTACATACAACAATATAATTGGTATATATTTAAAGGTCTGCCATTCCACTTCGATGTACTGTCAACATCTCCGATCTATTTCATTCAGGAGTAAATATATACGCTATAGAATAGAATTTTTTTAATTTTTCACCCAAATGTCTGAGTTCATTTGAGTCGCTTAATAGTGACCGATCATCATGAAAACAGTCATAACTATTCGTCATACTTAAGGGGATCGATGCTCAGATCCCTTTCTCTATACAAACTTTCGTGGTGTTCGGATCATAATTATGGGTTCTAGAGCAACCAGAACAAGTGAAAAAAGTGTTATGTTCGGTCAGGCCGAACTTTTGATACCCTCTGCAATAGGTATACTAACAGATACTAGCATCAAAAATAAAGGGTACATACACAAAAGTGGACCTATACCGAGAATTCAATGTACACCAAATACAAAATTACGAAATTTTTAATGGATATTTTTCCTAAAAATGTCAGAAATTGCTCCGATATTGATAACGCATGGTAGGGGAGAACATCCCCAAAATACTGCAATTAAGAGGTCACAGGTATATAAGGCCATAATCAATATACACAAATTTTATTTCGGGGGGTTATGTGGAATTACAGAACATTTGTAGATATCATTATATGAGGTGCTATGCCTAACTGAGGACAGATATAGCTCTATTTCGAAATAAACATTTTTGCATCAGAATACATTTCTTAACGCTTAATATTAAAAATACTGAAAATCGGTAGGTATCATTATATGGGGGCTAGGCCTAAATGTGGACTATAGTTCCACGTTCTTGATATCCTCCGCAGGTGAAGTAATTACAACAGAGTCTTAGAACCAAACCCAAAACGAGGAACAAATCAAATAACTATTTTAATATAAAACAGTAAGGGATGTTCAAAAGTCGGACGGGACCGACTATATGATACCCTTTACCACTTTGGGTACATAAAAGATATGATAATACCAACAATATCCTGTAGATAGAACAGATATAGAATCTTTGGAGGACCATTGAAATGGAATCGAGCGAAATTAAATGTGCTATCTAGATAGGTATTTGAAACATTAAGAAAAAACAACACACATACCATTCTGAAATCAATGAAAAATTTCACGTCAAATGGGCAGACTTGGATTCTTTGGGGTACCATTTGTATGAAATCGAGTAAAACTCTGTATGGGAGCTATATATAAACACTAGGTCCATGTGTTTATATATAGCACCCATACATAGTTTTACTCGATTGAGTAACCGTTGCATACATCATCTGTTCTTTGTTATCACTCTAAATTCAATTTAATCTGGCAAATTTCGTGTAAATCAAACAACCATAGGCCCTTCGGTGCACCATTTACATAAAATCGAACGAAAATATATATAAGACCTATATCAAAATGCAAAATATTTCTCAATCGGACAAATATTGGAAGTTTGGTACATCATACATAAAAAATCGGACGAACATATATATGTGACCTATATCTAAGTCTGATCCGATTTTGACAAAACTTTGCAGACATCAGTCTAGACCTATCTCAGTACTCTGTGCACAATTTTGTACCAATCGGACAAATATTGGGAGTTTGGTGCATCATTCACCAAAAATCGGACGAAACTGAATATGGGAGATATATCTATATATGAGCCGATTTTAACAAAACTTCACAGACATCAGTCTGGGCCTAATTCAGTACCCTGTGAAAAATTTTGTCTCAATCGGACAAATATTGGGAGTTTGGTGCATCATTCACAAAAAATCGGACGAAACTATATATTGGAACTTTACCTAAATCTGAACCGATTATAACAAAACTTCGCAGACATAAGTCTTGACCCAATCCAGAACTCTGTGCAAAATATTGTCCCAATCGGACAAATATTGGGAGTTTGGTGCATCCTTTACATAAAATCGGAAATATATGGGAGCTGTACCTAAATCTGAACCGATTTTTCCAAATTTCAATAGGCTTCGTCCTTGGGCCAAATAAGTGACCTATGCCAAATTTCATCCAAATCGGATCCTAAATGCGACCTGTACTTTATTCAGAAAAATACATGAGGACGTCCTGATTCAGCAGTGACCTGTTATGATCGATACAGTTGTTAAGTCTCGACCTTGCCTAATGGGAATTCCGTCCAAATGGATTTTGATGTTTCGTACCTAGGTTCCTCAATCCACATACGGCCAGCTTTATCGCCGCAAATTGCTTACAACTTTCCGAATCAGTAGGTAAGACAACTGTCACTACTATCATAATCCAGAAGATTTCGTTTTACAATGTGTTGAAGACTAGAGATGGGTAGTGGTTAAATACCCAAAGGGTAAATACCCGGTAAATTGGGTAAGTACCCATTTGCGGTTATTTATTTGGGTATTTACTATATTGAATCGGTAATACAGCATCTTACACCCTATTTCCGTTATAAAATCGATTTAGAATGGATAGTTTTACGATACTTTAAAAACGTGGATAAATACTTGGTTAAATACCCGAGTATTTAGCCAAAAATTGGGTATAAACTCATTAACTGCCGAACCACTTGACGTAGGCGGCCAAAATTTAGCTCACATGTTTTTAACGTCAAAGCGAATATTGCGATAAAATTTGATGTTATTTGGAACAGAGATTTGTTTTCAGTTGCCAAATATCTAATAAATAAAACCAATAAAATATTCCTAATAGACAAAAAAATACCTTAAATCGGGAGGTACAGTTATATGGGGGTTATATATAAACATGGACACCATTTTCCATAGCAATATTCGCTTTGACATTAAAAACATGTCAGCCAAATTTTGGCCCCAGTTAATAAGTCTATAGCCAATTTTTGAGTAAATACTCAAAATAGGGGTACCTCTGTATGGGGGCTACCAGAAAACGTAGACCTACATCGATAAAATTTTGCATGGATATTTGGTACTCAAAGAGAACTGTCTGTGCCTAATTTCAGCCAATTTGATCTAAAATGTGTCTAATAGACATAAAATACCTTAAATCGGGAGGTACGGTTATATATGGGCTACATCAAAACTTGGACCAGGGACGCCATTTCCAATACCAGTGGTTGTATTGATATAAAAACCATCTGAGTCAAATTTTGGCCGCCTATGTTAAGTGGTTCGCCAGTTAATGAGTTTATACCCAATTTTGGGTAAATACTCAAAATAAGGGTCAACATATATGGTGGAGGCTTTAAAAAAACACCTTTGGAAAAATTCGACAGAATGACTTATAGAAAATTTGGGGGCCTAAAATGTTACACTATAATCCATTAGGATTCAAAATTATGAAAATCAAACTCACTGATCCATTACGCCAATGTGTTGGTTGCAGCATGGTCAAAATTTATCATATTCAGTATCCATTCCATTTTATTGATAAAGAATATCGGCTGAGAATCGAGTCCTTCGTACGGAAGCTACAACGTGAACCAATATCAAATTGTAGAAAATTCGGGTGGAAAATAAGCCCAACTCTCAAAAAATCGAAAATTCGGGCTACCATTTTATGACAACTATACCCATAATGTGGTAGCGGTAACTAATTTCCACCAGTTTAATCAAAAATCTATTAAGAGTATGTCTCATTAAATTCATGCTATGCGAAAATTAAATACGGCATTACAAATAATAACGAAAATGGGCGGGACCTGTTTTGGGGATATGTCAGAACATGGACGTATATTGAATTTTAATGGTTTTCACCCTCCAAGTACCCGGAATGCCAAATTATGATACTATCGGTTGGAAATTGAGGCTGAAACCTTTCAAAATTCGAAAATGTGTTGGGACAATGACATGAGGGCTATAAAGAAACATGGGTCTGAATTAAAAAAAAATAATAATAATTTGTTTCCAACCTTGCAGTACCTGGAATACGGCAAAAATAGCGATGAGAAGATATGGCTAAAAACTTCAAAATTCTGAAAATGTTTCGTGAACTTTGTGTGAAAACACGAACTTGCCAAATAATACCAAATTAAACCATCTGTGCGCAGAATTAACCTTCAATGTTCAGAAAATGGGTGGGGACCTTTATATTGGGACGCTGTCAAAACGTGGACCCTTTATCCCATTAGCAATACTAAACATTCTAGGAGTAGTAGCAAGGTAGCTAATCAATTTTAGAACTCTATCTTAAATAATATGACCTCTTTCGCTATTTCAAGTGACAGACGAAATTGGCTACACCGGCATAGAATTTTACCCTGATCCCAAATATATACACTTTATAGAGTCTGATATTTATTATTTCCATGAATTACAAACCAACTGACAAACTCAATATACATATCTTCCCATCATATGTTGGAGGCTATAAACAAATAAAAGCAAATAAACCACATAGCCAAAGGGCAAATGCCAAAGGACACCATCATACCAACATGAACACATACACTCACTCATTCAAACAAATAATAGTAATAATAACAACATTGTATTTTGTTGTTGTTTTGTATGTTCGTTTGTGTGAAAATAGCTTGTAAGTTCAATTCAGGTGCTTGTTGTGTTCGTTTGTACGTTTATTTGTTTATCTTCCCTGCATACACAACTGATACATGTTGAACATGTTTAAAACATGCAACATTACAACATTGTTTATCATGCCATACAATACTCTCCATCCAAACCGATATGAAACTCATGTTGAATGTTTGTTAAAGTACACTAAAATGACGTGTAAAGAGAGTGAAAATGAGTCCCAACAACTTCCCTCCCTAAAATAAACTTCTAAAAGTGGAGCTTGAAAAATAACATATAAAAACAACACCAACAAACAACCAACAACAGGAAGAACCTTACCACAAACAAGAGAAACAACAGTAACGGTAACTCAACTCAATAACAATTGTAACGAAATCATAATAATCACACAGCGACAAAAGATGGAATGAAATGCCAGTTGTTGATGTTTTCTGCTTCCTTTTTGCTTTTCCTTTCCTCTTCTCTCTCTCCCCAACACTTGATTATGTCTTGATTCTTGGCAATGGTTTTGCCTTCTGCAACTGCTATTAATGTTACATTGTCTTTGCCATCAAATGTATGAGCAATAGAATTGATACTTGACTACAAGTGTTGTCGGTGTATTGACTCCAAGGAGTACAGGTTGTAATGATTTTTAAAAGGGGTGATAGATCCCAGCTGCAATGTCAATATATTCAAGTGCAATTTCAAGAATGTTGAGCGTTAATTCAAATAAGGAATAACAAGAAATTACAATCTCATGTATCAGGAGCTAAAAGGATCGAATTAATTTCTGGTTTCATTCAACAATTATTAACCTTAGGTATCAATTTCCGATCTGGATGAAATTTGGCAAAGGTCACTTGATTGGCACAAGGACGAACCCTATTGAAATTGTAGAAAATCGGTCCACGTTTAGGCATATCTCCCTATTTTGAGGTTCTTGGGCGCGTTTTTTGACTGAATTCGCTAAAATTTGGTACTTTGAGTTCTTATTGGGTAGCAAATCTCTTCACTAAAAATTATAAATATTGGTCCCTATTTTCGGATAGCCTCCATATAAGGGTACCCCCAATTTTGCGGTATTTTGGGGGTTTTGATGGCAGTTTTCGACCGAATTCGCTGAAATTTGGTACATCCTATTGAAATTGTAGAAAATCGGTCCACGTTTAGGCATATCTCCCTATTTTGAGGTTCTTGGGCGCGTTTTTTGACTGAGTTCGCTAAAATTTGGTACTTTGAGTTCTTATTGGGTAGCAAATCTCTTCACTAAAAATTATAAATATGGGTCCCTATTATCGGATAGCCTCCATATAAGGGTACCCACAATTTTGCGGTATTTTGGGGGTTTTGATGGCAGTTTTCGACCGAATTCGCTGAAATTTGGTACATTCAGTTCTTATTAAGTAACAACTCTCCTACTAAAAATTATAAATATTGGTCCATTTTTTCGGATAGCCCCCATATAAGGGTACCCCAATTTTCGGTATTTTGGAGCTCTTGGGCTCATTTTATAACTGAATTCTCTGAAACTTTGTACATTGGGTTATTATTGGTTGTCACATTACTCCACTAAAAATTATAAATATAGGTCCAGTTTTTCTGGTAGTCCCCATATAACGATACCCCCAAATTTTTGGTACTTTGGGGTTCTGATCGTATTTTTCGACCGAATTGACTGTAATTTAGTACGTCGAGTTCTTATTAGGTAGCAAATCTCTCCTCTATAAATTATAAATAAAGGTCAATTTTTTTTCAACCAAATACTTTGCAATTCTGTTTTTTAGTCGTATATGGCAACAAACCTCTACCCCAAAAATTATTAATATTCGCTCCTTTTTAGGGGCAATCCCCTATTGAAATTGGTGAAAATGGGTTCAGATTCAGATATAGCTCCCATATATATTTTCGTCCGATATATGCACCAAAGTCCCTATGTATCTCTGGATTTGCACGAAATTTAACACAGACTACTGAATTAGGACCAGAACAATGTGTGCTTAGTTTCGTGAAAATCGGTCAGATTTAGATATAACTTCCATATATACGTTTGTCCGATTTTATGTAAATGGTGCACCAAAGTCCCTATATTTTTTTTATTTATTTCAATTTTAACATGTAAAACGAAGCCTATATATCTATCGATTTGCACGAAATTTGCCATAGAGTACTTAATTAGGTCCAGAATGATGTGTGCCAAGTTTCGTGAAAATCGGTTCAGATTTACATATAGCTCCCATATATAGTTTGGTCCGATTTTATGTAAATGGTGCACCTACATCCCTGTTTATCTCTCGATTTGTACGAAATTTGGCATGGAGTACTGAATTAAACCAAGAATGATGTGTGTTAAGTTTCGAGAAAATCGGTCAGATTTAGATATAGCTCCCATATATATTTTTGCCTGATTTTATGTAAATGGTACACCAAAGTCCCTATAAATATCTCGATTTGCACGAAATTTGGCATAGAGTACTGAATTATGCCTAGAATGATGTTTGTAAAGTTTAGAGAAAATCGGGTCAGATTCGAGGAAGTCGGTTTGGATTTACATATAGCTACTATATATGTTTTCGTCCAATTTTATGTAAATGGAGTACCAAAGCCCCATATATCTTTCGATTTCACGAAATTTGCATGGCGTACTAAATTAAAACTTCCCAACCAAGCTTCCGAAGTTTCTGGCGAGTCACTGTAGATGTGTGAGGCCTAGAGTTGTCCTGGCCGTTACTGGCCATTTGCTATTTTCAAACGGTCCAGTTATTGAAATCAGAGATGAGAAATTAGCGTTTGGCCATATGGAAGCAACTCATAATAAATCATCCCCTTCCAGTCCCACCAAATGCATAACATAATCTTCCTAGCCGTTTGGCCACCGTTTGATGTGCTTCACCGCTCTTTGACCACTATCATTTTCGCACAGGGTTATCCATTCCTCATCTCAATTCAGCATCCGTCATTCCGTTTGCCAAGGTTTTGCAGATGGAAATTCGATCCAATCTATTTTTTCTTAATTGGTGTAAATGATTTATAATGTATTAAAGCAGTTTATGTTACGACTGTTAACTTTCCATTTGACTTCGATCATTTCTTCGATTTTATCGACATTTCGATTCTTTTTCCCCAGACTTATATTTTGACACCTTAGTGGGAGGTACCTCTTCCAGTGTTATGCAGATATGGCTAAAATATTGGGTTGTGCAAAGTTAGGTCAAATCGGATAGTCCGTTCAAATTAATTGTTATCAAAATGTTGTAGGTGTGAACCGATATCCTCCAACTTGATTTAAGCATAAACCAAGTTTTATCATGTACAAAGTTTGTATGAATTCGGTTACTCCCTTCGAGAGTATTCGTTCATACCAGCTAGACAGACATATATATTGGTAAATCGGCTCTAAATTGCCGTGTGGGTTATAAAAGGCGAGCCATATCCAATGAAAATTGTTTGTCAAAGACGCACTTCAATACACATTGTAGCTGTTCCACTTGAGCAACATATGACGTTTAATTCTGGATGGTATACCACAATAAATTAGCCTAGTACTTCGAAAAAAGAAACAAAAGAAGCTTGTGCACAATGTCATGCATGCTTCAATTATCAGGTGACATCCGTGACTTTATGGGATATCGATTTTCAACACTAATTCGACAGTTTTGGTTACCCCATCAATTATGAGTATTATGACTTCAATAACGAAACCACGTGACTGAAATCTACTTATGAGTGTTTATGGAAGTATCCCATACTAGTAGTGAAATTTCACTCTCTCCCTGTCAGCAGTTGACTAAAAATACCCATAGGATACGGTATTCAAAAGTATATTAGTTTCTTTGGATAGATAAAATGTGGACCGGCCATGGATAAAAAATTATGATTGGTCTACATTTTATCTATGCAAGTTCATAATATTTAACCTATACCAAAAACCAAATATTCTTCGGTACATATAGAAATATAATTTTCTCTAAAACATTTATATTCAAATTTTTTTATTACCCTTTTTACTATCTTTCCAGGTAAGATTCCCATTAACTGACAAATTTTCCAATTACAAAATTCAAGATTTTAAGCGTAAGTACTATAACCCTTTATTTTACCCATCCTCTGAAGGCAACTTTGCCCTTGATAGAAATAAATAGTCACAACGACATTTACATAATTGAACAATAACCATAATTATTTCAATATAATTAAAGGATATCACAGAAAATTTACATGTCATTTGTCTACACAGGCAAGATATGCCATTTACAGTTATCACTAATTTGTAGTTCTAATTTAAATACTGCTGCTGCTGCCCCTGACTCTGCTACTCCTTCTTTCGGGTTTGATAATGTTAATAACGTTCATTGTAAACTGTATTTAGATAAATAACATAATTTGCTTTCATAGCTCTTTTGTTTGGAACTTAAGGTGGCTTTTTGCTTTAGTTTTTGGGATTGAGAATATATATTTTGTCCCCTTTGGTTAGTAGTTGGATATGTGTGTGGCAAGCTTACAAACACACACAAACCAACATCTCAATTACGAAAACAATTAATTTAGTATTTTAATTATGTTTGCTCTCTTTTTAATAAAGGCACAAGACCAAATAATTTTCTCATAATATAAATGATATAAATAAGCATATTTGTGGGCAAATAGGAGGGATAGTGCAATAAATATTGGTGAATAGTTTACATTAATGCTGATACAAAGAAATGTATCGAAAAAAGTACAATGTGGATATTTCAATATGTTTGTGTTTGATGTAAAGGAGCAAAAATTTATAATTCGACATAAAACAAGTAAATAAGCCACTGAGATTGGCCGGGTCGAACTTTTTATCCACGGTGAAAAAAAGTTCAATGTACCTAAAACGCAAAATACCAACTTGGCGCAAATTTGGTGGAAACCAAAAAACCTACAAAATTCTGAATATTTGAGAATACCGCTATACGAAGGCAAAACATAGATCAATATATACCATTTTTAATATAATAATATCTTAGAATTTCAACCACTGTATGTGTAGGATTCCAAGCTCTATCATATATATTTCGAACTGTATCATGATTTCAACAGGCAGAAGGAGAGTCAATCTAAATCGACATAGAATTTTATTGAGATCGAGAACGTGATGGTGGAGATTATAAAATGGTATAATCTGATCGAACCAGATGAGATCAAGTACTGAGATTTTATGGAAAATTTATTAGCTCTCTTTGGCCAGGACCTTTATTCAAAGATGAGATCCTGAAGAATCATAAATGAAGACCTATGTTAAAAATTGAAAATTTGGTATAAACATTTGATAGAAATAACTTCGGAATATGTAAAACTGTACCGCATAGAACATTTTCAGGTGCATATTTGGTTCACTGCGACCTAGATAAGGAATTGGAAAAAAGAGAAAAGAATGCCTTTGAATTGAGGTTATTGAAATTCAACCGATATACTGGGACTATGACAAGTAAACTGAAATGGGGAACTATTAAATTATGTCATATTGTGGAACTCGCCGCAATGGAAATTGGTCTGTACCAATACTAGCCATTAACCACTGTCCAAAACGTCGAGTGGAGCGGTAAAACAGAAAGGTGAGGTTAAAAAACAATGGAAGCGTTGGCTTTTTGTAGAATATTTTTTTTTTAAAGACCATAAAAGCCGTGTGGGTTTTAAGTGCAACAAGTGTTCATATTTAAATATTGTTTAAGGACCTCACATACAAAGATGTAAATTATTTAAACGAATATTATTTAAGGACTTTCCATAATGGATGTAGATTTTTTGAACGAATATTAATTAAGGACCTTACATACAAAGGCGTGGATTTTAAAACAAATATTATATAAGGAATTTCCATAAATATATGTGGTTATTTTGAGGACCTTACGTCTCTTAACAAAATATGTGGGTCAAAATATGACCAAAACATAACTTTTGAGATATCATTCGACTTTACGAAAACCCAGCTTCACTCCCTCTATTAGGAATTCTTAAAAAAGAATTCCTTGCACCTCGCCCAGTTTCAGAATTTTTGGTGATTTTTGCTTTGATGATTCCTCGCCGGCGTATAGATGATTCCTCACCGGCTCAACCAGCTTTGAGCATAAATACAGATTTTCCAACAGTTTCAGCTCATAGTATCAATTGGGGCTTTGGACCCAATGAACCATCGTAGCTGGACATCCTAGGCAAAAGAATTATCTTGTGTAAGACGTGGAGATCTTTTATCCGCTCTCCGACAATTCAATAAGCTGTCGGTATAAATTTACGAAATCCACTCGATCTCAAATGTGAATTTCATAGCGTATACGTCAAATTTAGTCCAATGAATTTGTGAACATGATTGAAGTGACGTATACGCTATGGAATTGTCATATGAGATGCAGTGGATTTAGTAGTCTAAACGTGCTCTGTGGTCACAGTATTATTTGTACAGGGAGGGAAAGTCAATTAACCATTGTCCACAGTTTAAGGTCGGTATTAATTTTTGTAAAATTTCACTTACATAAACTCCGCTATCCTTTTGTGGGAGCTAATTCTACCCTGCACAAATATCCCGGAGGAAATTTACGTTTGAATGAAATTAAGGACCGCTAACAGCACCAAATATTGGTTTTAGATCTATCGTTATATTTTTCTAGCCTTGTGTCTGTTAATTATTGTATTCAAAGCAATGGCCGCACACTGTGGTACGCGGTATTATGTCTTTCTGAGTCGATTTATGTATGTTCGTCCGTTCGTCTGTTGATGATAAATTGGAAACAAAGTACAGGTCGCTTTATAATCCGATTTGGATAAAATTTGACACAAGTCTGTTATTTGGGCCAAAGACGAACCCTATTGAAATTGAAGAAAATCGGTTCGGATTTAGATATTTAAGAAACATTTTGCACTGCGTACTGAATAAAGTCCAGGTTGATGTCTGTAAAGTTTTGTTGAAGTCGTTCCAGATTTAGATATAGCTCCCATATATAGTTTCGTCCGATTTTATGTAAATGGTGCACCTCAATATTTGTCCGATTGAGACAACATTTTGCACAGCATACTTAATTGAGGCATATAGATTCCATTGATAATTTTCTGGATTTCATACAGATGTTACACAAAAAAAAAAAAAAAAAAAACTCGAAGTCTGCACGATTGACATGAAATTTTTCGTAAATTTCAGAATGGTTTTTTATTGCTTCAAATATCTTTGAAGATCACAATTTTTTCCGCCCGATTCCATTTCAATGTTTCTCCAAAGATGCTATGTCTACAGAATATTGTACTCATTATCATTTCTCGTATGTACCCAAAGTGGTGTTTTAATATAACCCTCATAAAAACGTTCCGCTACTTTCAGGAATTTCGACGGTCCTCTTCTAACTAAAAATGGATGCTTTTTGAAAAATAATAAAGAAAATCCTTCAGTTTAATGTTCAATATAAACATGTATCTCATATAAAGGTCCGCCTCATCTTTGGTATATTAAAGGTCCTACCCGAATTTGCCAAAGTATATTTCTTTAGTTTCGTATTTATTTTTTTTAAGAAAACTTCTGACAGACACGATAAAATATTTATGTTTCAAGATATCTGCCATGAGCCAACCACAATAAGGAAATTTATCGATTTTTAGAATTTTTGAAAGTAATTGAGATTAGGTCATGAAATTTGGAATAGAGTTGTTTCTGCTTCTGACAGCAGATGTCAATTTGGAATATTGGTTATTTCGGTCCACGTTTGGGCATAGCCCACATATAACGGTAGATCGAAATGTGTCGTACTTTCAGGACCGATCATATGATACCCTTCATCACCTTGGGTATATTAAACTGATGTATCGCGGCGTCGCCTTTTCGAAGAAACATAAACATGAAATTGAACAAACTTAAATATAAGATCTTTATCTATAGGTGATCCGACTAATACCACTTCATATACATACTATTCTTCAACCTATGCTAAAATTTAATTACATCCGGGTAGATTTAGAGACGTTTGCATACAATGGGATACATTTATGTAAATCAATTCAAAGCAAACTTGACACACGCTATTCGGTATGCTGCACCCGTTTCAACGAAACTTGTCAGCGATTAATTTATATTAACATAAAATCGGATAAAAATATATATGGGAGTTATATCTAAATCTGAACCGAATTTTACGAAACTAAGCACATTCCTGACTCAATTCAATACGCTATGCGAAATTTTGTGCAAATCCAAAGTAATATGGGGACTTTGGTGCACCATTTACATTAAATCGGACTTTGTACGTTGTTTACAAGTTAACATCAACAGACGGACGGACATACATAAATCGACTCAGAAAGTAATTCCATGCATATTCTCTAAAGGAACCAGGGGTCTCGTTTCATTTTTCCTGTTACAAACATATGCATAAAGACATAATACCCTGTACAACAATGTGGCGAAGGGTATACATTCCGAAGAAATGCAGAACTTCATAAAACATTTTCAAACTAAAGCTTTACTCTTTAATTCATGCAGCAATTTCTTTTCTCATACTACCCTCCTTTGTTTAGGTCATTTGATAATTGTTATTGTTGGTGTTGCTGTTGTTGTTGCTATTTTTCCCATACTCATTTCGTATACATCAGATATGTTCGAGAAATGAGACCACTTAATTGTTACTGACAATCTCTATTAATGTTTTCTATTTGCAAGAATGTTTGTGTGTGTGCGTGTAATTGTTGCCACATGTTAGATGTGAACGTGTTGGCTAGTGTGTGTGTGTGTTCACTGAGCCCAAAAGAAGAGTTGGAAAATAATTAAAACATTTGCACTAATGTACGTGTATGGGCGAATGTATAGATTCTGTGTGTCTATGCGAATAAATTCATGGATATATCCATATACATGTTAGTGTGTGTATGTATGTGAGTGTTTCATTTGGTCATAAGTGGTTTACAAATTAATTAATAAAATCTCTAGCAGGATACAAATGTCTATGCCAGTCGGGTATATATTGTTGTAGTACAATAACAACAGCAACAACAACCGCAACAAAACAGTGTGTATATACATGTGTTTGTATGTGTGTGTGTATTTGTATGTGTTCGTTCATACACTTGAGTACATTTTATACATTAATGGATTTTCTAAAGTTAATTGTGTTTGCTTAGGCTGAATGAATGTTTGATACCAACCAACCGACCGACCGACTACGATGATGATGTCGTCGATGTGACCATGGCCAGGGTCCATATCATGGTCCCCAATATATGCCATGGCTCGGTTAGTGTCCAAATGAAAATAATCGCCCCATATGGCAAAAAGGCATAACACATTTGCTCGCCGAACAATGGTGAAAATGCTTTCATTTCATATTTGCTCTATGCGTTAGCTTCACAGAGGTGTTATTCGTATTAAATGTAGACATTTATCTAACCAAGAGGAACGAGGAGGAGGGATGGGAATGTGGCAGTGTTTCCATTTAAATACAAGTTCAAATATATTATTGTTAACATTATTGCAGACAATAATAATATAATAAAATTGAAATTAATTGTCAACAATGGGTCTTTAACAAAAAGGAACACAAAAACCCATTTACATTTTGTGGTTATTTATTTATTTATGATTACTTAAATTGGTTTCTCTTTATTGCCTTTGTTATTGGGGAGAATGTTATTTATTTAAGGAAATTAATTGTGTATTTTATATATTTATTTTCGAAGAAATTGTATACGTGGACAATTAGTTTGTTAGTAACAAAAATTTGGTTCATTAACAAGAAAGACATTATAAGTTTTTATTTAGATATCATGATATAGTGATGCCTAACCAACCCAATCATTATAAACTGTATGCCAACATTCAAACCCACAAAATGTTAATTTTCAATACGGTGATGGTTATAGCCTTACTTTCCAATAAAAAAAATAATTGCATAAAATCCGACGAAATCCTATAGTAGCTATATCTGAATATGGACCGCATCTGTATAACTATCGAACAAGTTTTGATTTTTTAGATTACGTCGAATGAAAATATATATGGATCTATATCAAACTATGAATCGGGCTTAACAAAACTAACAACACGTCATTATACCCTCAGCCTTATGTCTAATGAGGGTATTTAAAATATAGCTCGTCCGTATCGACCGTTCTTGTTGATGCAGTTCTACATAAACAACTCTTGTAGCCTAATCTCAAATACACAATACTTATCAATAAACCATTTGTTCTAATAATAGAATTTTATCTGTGGAGAGTTTTCCCATGTTTCATTTGGACTTATCTTAAAACACTCCAACGATCAAATCTGCTGCAATACAAAATTCTGTTTAAAGTATTTTGAACAGAGGGTATATCCACTTTGATGCAGTGAAAATGTGCCTTATCAAAATATTGGTTTTAGACCCCATGTTTCTTTAGATCAAATCAGTTTCAGAAAATTTGGAGTCTATTAACATATGTCCGTCCGTTGTCCGTCTGTGTGGCTGGCTGGTGCGCATGATAACTATCGAAGGGAATAATCGATTTCAACCAAAGTTTGCACATCTTAATAATTCTTCCAAACTTAGTTTATGTTCGAAGATGGGGATTATCGGTCCAATCCTTCTGGTACCTCCCACAAAAAACGGTCAAGATTTTCAATATTTATAAATCCTGTATTAGGCGAATGGAATGGCCGATTTGAACCAAATTTTACACAACCCGAAGGACCATTAACATGAAATTGCATGAATTTAAAAATGTGATGTTTATCAAAATGTGAACCGACTTAGATCAATCCAATAACATGTCATGTCAAATCAAAAAAAGTGAAAAAGCGTTAAGTTCGGCCGGGCCGAACTTTAGATACCCTCCACCATAGTTTTACTTACAGATACATGCAATGAAAATATAGGGAACATACCAAAAAGTGGGCATATACCGATAATTCTACAATCCGATTTATGTAAACAATTATGTACACCAAATACAAACTTCGACAATTTTTAATGTGGATTTCTCCTAAAATCTGTAAGATCCAAAAAGTGGACTGATACTGATAACGAATGGTAGAGTATAAAATCCTCAAAATAATGTAATTTAAATTACAAAGTTATATGAGGCGATGTCCTAAAGAGGGCAATATTGATTACATGATATGATTACATTATATGAGGGCTATGCCTAATTAATGACCGGCATATGCCAATATTGAACCCAATATTTTTATTGTTTATCTCAATTCTTTCCTTCAGGAGGTATCACTATATAAAGGAGATGAATAAATGTATGCCGATATATTCCATTATCATAATGGTTGAGTTTTTTTTTATCACAATATCCTTAGAAGGCGGAATGCCTACAACAGATGTCTAAGTAGGGTTTTTGTAGGGTAAAAATTGACTATTCCCCGTAACGACTACCCAACCCCAACACACGGAATAAATCAGCTAACTATTTTAATATAAAAACAAGTGAAAAAGCGTTAAGTTCGGCCGGGCCGAACATACCAAAAAGTGGACATATACATTTCTAAAAAGGGATTATATAAACAAAAATAAAAAAATCAGATTTATCGCTATTGAGGGTGTATACACTTTAACACGGTGAAAATGTGGCTAATGGAAATATTGGTCCTAGACGCCATGTTTCTTTGGACAAAATCCGTTTCAAAAAATTTAGATTTCATCCAAACTTTGTCCGTCTTATTATTTCTTCCAATCTTAGTTCAAATTCTTAAATGGGGAATATCGGTCCACTTCTTCTGGAACCTCCATACAGGGGCTAGGTCTAAATGCGGGTTATAGTTCATTATGGAACCTTACGTTCTACTTGTTTATCTCGATATCCTCCGCAGGTGAAATGATTACATCAGAGACTTAAAACGCGGAACAAATCAGATAACCAATTTAAGTAAGGAAAGTAGTAAAGTCGGACGGGGCCGACTATATGATACCCTTCACCATTATGGGTATATTAAACAGGACTATTATCATGAAATTGTATGAAATAAAATATGTGATATTTATCAAAATGTGACACGACCTAGATCTATCCATAAACATGTCATTCGTTTGTTACAATGGAACAAAAGTATGTAAATCGACTTCAAACAAATATCAAAAGGTCATCCGTTATTCTATGCACAATTTTGTACGTTGTGATGTCAATCTAACAAATATGAGGAGTTTGATGCACAATTTACTTATATATGGATGCTATATCCAAATATGAACCGATTTCAACGAAACTTGTCACAGGTTAGGTTATACTGATTTCAGTACGTCTTGTTCCTATCAGCCATATATTGGTTCCTCGGTGCGTCAATTACTTAAAATCAATCTATAATATAAGGGAGCTATATCTAAATCTCAACCGATGTTCACTAAACTTGGCAGACATCACTCTAAACTCAATTCAGTACGTTATGCCAAATTTCGTACAAATCGAAAGATATATAGGGGCTTTGATGCACAATTTACATGAAATCGGAAGAAACTATATATGAGAGCTATATCTAAATATGGACCGATTTTCACGAAACTTGGCAGACATCACTCTAGGTTCAATTCAGTGCGTTGTGCCAAATTTCGTGCAAATCGAAAGATATATAGGGATTTTGGTGCACCATTTACATGAAATCGGACGAAACTATATATGGGAGCAATATAGAAATCTGGACCGATTTTCACGAAATTTGGCAGATATCACTCTGAGCCCAATTCAGTACGTTATACCCAATTTCGTACAAATCGAAAGATATATAGGGACTTTGGTACATCATTTACATGAAATCGGACGAAACTATATATGGGAGCTATATCTAAATTTGGACCGATTTTCACGAAATTTGGCAGATATCACTCTAGGCCCAATTCAGTACGCTATGCCAAATTTCGTGCAAATCGAAGGATATATAGGGACTTTGGTGCACTATTTACCTAAAATCGGACGAAAATATATATGGGAGCTATATCTAAATCTGAACCAATTTTCACGAAATTTTACACACACCGTTCCCGACTTAATTCAGTCCGCTATGCTAAAACTCGTGCAAATAGAATGATTTTCAGGGGCTTTCGTGCACCATTTACCTAAAATCGGACGAAACTCTATATTTGGGAGCTATATCTAAATCTGAACCAATTTTCACAAAATTTTGCACACGTCGTTCTAGACTTAATTTAGTCCGCTATGCCAAAATTCGTGCAAACCGAATGATGTTCAGGGGCTTTGGTGCACCATTTACCTAAAATCGGACGAAACTCTATATCTAATTCTGAATGGATTTTCACGAAATTTAAATCGAACAAAAATATATATGGAAGCTATATCTAAATCTGAACCGCTTTTCACCAATTTCAATAGGGTCCTTGGCCAAATAAATGAGCTGCACCAAACTTCATTCAAATCGGATTATAAATGTGACTTTTACTTAGTTAACAATTTAACATCAACAGACGGACGGACATGCATAAATCGACTCAGAAAGTTATTCTATGCTTATTCTCAAAAGGAACCATGGGTCTATCTCGATTTCTTTTGCCTGTTACAAACATATGCACAAAGCTATAATACCCTGAACCACAGTTGGGTGAAGGGTATAAAGAGGGCAAATATGTGTACAGTACTAATTCGTGTATACAGTCCACATGATTTAAATCGTTTTGTACTCGAATTGTACGAATTCTGTCATCAGTATTACTTTTTTGATTCAGATATTTCCACCTTTATCATTTTCATAAAAACAAATTGGGAATTGGCAACACCTACATAAAGGTGGTTTGTGAACTTAGTAAACATCTGTGGTTTGTATTTTACTAACACTTTGCTATAATTACCAATTCAAATTCTTTGCTATAATGACTAATTCCGATCTGAACCAGTAAGGAAAGTAGTAAAGTCGGACGGGGCCGACTATATGATACCCTTCACCACTATGGGTATATTAAACAAGACTATTAACATGAAATTGGATGAAATAAAATATGTGATATTTATCTAAATATGAATCTACCTAGATCTATCCATAAAGTATGTAAATCGACTTCAAACAAATATAAATACGTCATCCGTTGGGCTATGTCTGTACTTCTAGAAAACGCAACTACGTAATTCTCTGCTCAATTTTGTACGTTGTGCAAAATTTGATGTCAATCTGACTAACATGAGGAGTATGATGCCCAATTTGGCAGACATCACTCTAGGCTCAATTCAGTACGTTATGCCAAATTTCGTGCTAATCGAAAGATATATAGGGACTTTGGGCCACCATTTACATGAAATCGGACGAAACTATATATGGGAGCTATATCTAAATCAGGACCGGTTTTCATGGAACTTAGCAGACATCATTCTAGACCCAATTAAGTACGTTATGCCAAATGTTGTGCAAATCGCAGGACATATAGGGACTTTGGTGCGCCATTTACATGAAATCGGACGAAACTATATATGGGAGCTATATATAAATCTGGACCGATTTTCTCGAAACTGGGCAGACACCATTCAAGGCTCAATTCAGTACGTTATTCAAAATTTCGTGCAAATAGAAAGATATATAGGGACATTCGGGCACCATTTATATGAAATCGGACGAAACTATATATGGGAGCTATATCTAAATCTGGACCGATTTTCTCGAAACTTGGCAGACATCATTCTAGACCTTAATGATTAGGCTGTACAAAATTTCGTGCAAATCGAAAGTTATATAGGGACCGTTTACATTAAATCGGTTAAATATATATATGGGAGCTATATCTAAATCTGAACCGATTTTTCCCAATTTCAATAGGGTTCGTCCTTGGGCCGAATAAGTGACCTATGCCAAATTTCATCCAATTCGGATCATAAATGCGACCTGTACTTTGTTTACAATTTAACATGGTCAGACAGACAGACGGACGGACGGACATGCATAAATCGACTTAGAAATTGATTCTATGCATATTCTCAAAAGGAACCTATCTATTTCTATCTCGTTTCCTTTTGCCTGTTACAAACATATGCACAAATACTTAATACCTTGTACCACAGTGTGGTGAAGGGTATAAAAATGGGCAATTTGTATGGTGGCTACTGTTTCTCCTGCCCCTATCAAAAAATTAAGTACCCTATGTTACCACAAATGTACTCAAAATCGACTGTCAAAATTTCATGAAAATCCATTCAGTAGTTTAGGGGTCTATAGCTAACACTGATCAAACAAACAAACTAACAAAAATAAAGATGCTACTGCTGTCCAAGTGGCAAGATATTATCCACTTAAACTTGGTTTGATTTACTGTATATATTATTGTAGGTCACAATAAGAATCTTAGGATCACCTTTTTAAAAACTTATAGTGGTGTATTATATCATATATTCGGCTCCCTCTAACTTTGATCCTTTCTTACTCGTTTTACAAAACAAATTGGTAGTGGAATTGGATTTAAATTGTTAGTTATTGTTTGTTTTTTTCATAAACTTGAAAACTCAAAATACTAATGTAAAATAAACTACAAATGCATATATAATGTAGCATACATACCTATATGCACATACATTCTCTCGCCCTCCCTCACACTCCCACTATAATTCTACAAATTTCCGCTTTATGAATTAATGATTATTATCTGTCTATTTTACAACCTGTATTGTACTAAACAACCAACAACAACAGCAACAACCATGTCGGTATATTGGATCATACCTCAATGTGCACAAAACTTTCAACTGTAACTAAAACCAATTACTCTTTATCTCTTTTTGGTTAGAAATTGGTATTACGTAAAAATTACACACACACACTCATAAAAATTCTTATAACCCCAAAACAAATAAAAAATTTGTGTTAAATAAAATAAAAGCTTATCTCAGGATATGAAACAACAACAATAATGGTCTCTTCCCTAGATGGCCTGGATATGGATGTAAAAAATTCAAATATTTGTATTTGCAACAAAATTTTTATATAGGATTTATTTAACTGCTTTAAGTAAAATTGAGTTGTTAAAGAACAATGTATTGTGGCTGGAAATGTGGGTGAACGAGAATATGTATGTGTGGGGATTGTAATGTGGGTAGTTAGTAGGTATGTGTATGGGTTGTAATGACCATCATAACGATGACCAAACCATCTATGGACATGTAAATCTCTTTGTGTTTGTTTAGAACATTGATTAGGTTTTCACTTTAAATACTGTGTATAAAGGATAAAGGTGAGTACAAAATAATGTTATTTTGTAAGGACACAATATGTGTGGCTGTTGTTGTTGACCTTGTTGTTTTACATTGTTGCCAAATAATTACAATTTTCTGTATCACTATCAAAATAATGTATTTAATAACAATGTTGTAGTTCGGTTACGATATGGAGAATATTTTTGAATGAGGGTTATTTGAATAGAGTATCAGTAATATAATTCTGGTGCTATATTAAGGTCTCATAATTTCCTTTGTACATTATATTCTTAGTTGGATCTGAAGCATGGGTTCTTACGCAAGCAGATGAAGCAGCTCTTTGAGAGAAAAATTCTCCGAAAGATCTTTGGGCCAATCTGCGTTGACGGTGAATATCGCCGTCAACTGAATCCTGAGTTGTACCAGCTATTCTTGGACATCGACATTGTTAGACGTACAGCTGCCATTTATTATCCGAATGAGATAAAATTCGAACCAGATCATTTATTTGCATCAAGGAATAATCCAAGTGAAAATTATGAAAGTCGGTTTAGATTGAGATATAGCTTCCATATATATTTTCGCCCGATTTTATTCAAATGGTGCACCAAACTCTTAAAGTTTGATCAATTGAGGCACAATGTTGCACGACGTACGGAATTGAGTCTAGGATGAAGTATTTTAAGTTTCACTGCAATATAGTCAGATATGGACATAGCTTCCATATATATTTTCGTCCGATGTTAAGTAAAAGGTGCATCACTCTTCTAAGGTTTGGTCGATTGTGACAACATTTTGAGTATTAAATCGAATTCTGCCTGGAATATAGAATGTTAAAGTGTGTAAAAATCGATTCGGATTTAGATATAATTTCCGTATATGTTTTCAACCGATTTTATATAAATAATGGGACCAAACTAGCAAGATTTATCCGATTAAGACGATATTTGGCATAACGCATGTAATTGAGTCTAGGATAAAGTGTGTCGAGTTTTATTGAAATCAGATCAGATATAGATATTAATTACTAAGCTGGCTTGAGACCAGACATTTGTTCCATAAGCCGAGCTTAGAAAGATTTGCAGCCGCGTTGATCGTGTGCGCAGCTCTTCCGGTTTGAAAGACCATGTTCCGAAATGTTCTCTTCCACTCGATTTTCCATCAAATGCGTGGCTTCCCCTTCTTATAAAACATTAGTTGGCTCGCTTTTACATGCCTTTTGAACTGGGGCATCATCCATTCTCACAACATAACCTTGCCACCGTAGTCGCAACACGATACGTCTGACTATGTTGATGTCTGAGAATATATGGTTCATTCGACGGCGATATTCACCATCGAAGGAGATCAGATCAAAGATTTTTCGGAGAATTTTTCTATCAAATACTCCAAGGGCTGTCTAATATTCTTGCGCAAGTACCCGTGCTTCAGATCCATATACCAGCACGGGTAGTAGATTATGAGTTTGGTCTGGCGAGAGGTGGCCTTGTATCTTAATTCCTTACTTAGACCATAGTAGCATCTGTTGGTCAACACTATTCTCCTTCAAATTTCAAAACTGATGTCATTAGTTTTATTCATGGCAGTAACTCGAACCACAGTTGATCCGAGTCTACTGGACGTTTTGCGCGTTGATACCGTCAGCTTAGTCTTTTCGCCATTTTCTGCCAGTCCCACTTTTGCAGACACATTTAATTTGTTCAAAGATGGCTGCTACCTCTCGCAATGTTCGACCCATTATGTCGATGTTATCGGCGTAGGGGAATAACATATGCTGTCTTTTCCAGAATTTGGCGCAGTGTGAAAATCTAGTCAATGGTGGATTTGCCAGGCCAGAAGCCGCATTGGTATGATCCAATAATGTCATTGACCATTGACTTCAGTCGTTCACACAGCACGCTGAATTGCACTTTATATGAGATGGGAAGGAGACTTATTTCTCTATAGTTGGCACATATCGTCTTGTCTCCTTTTTGGTGCACGGGACACAGGATACTGAGGTTCCAAACATTGGG